>NW_026273390.1:127500-130585 GCF_020536995.1 Dreissena polymorpha | reverse complement strand
AGACAAGAAAGACACCTGCGGACTTATCTACCATATCAAATAAGATGGCCAACCAAAGGGCCAGTGTTCAAGGACTATATGGTGAAAATGGAAGAAATTTGAACGCACGAACCATGGAACACAGAGGACCGAGTTCAACATCATCTCAGGTCTCAAGACACATACATGATTGTAAACCGGGCCACGCAATCACAATGGAGAATGTTAGGAATATGGACCGTGAGCGATCTTGGTTCGAGAGAGGGGTCAAGGATGCTGTTTACATCGTGCACTAAGACTGGCGCTAAACAAGTACGGGGTCCGCTACCAACACACGCACACCTGGGACCATACGTTTGACATGACTCACCCCGACAATTAGCTGTTTTAACGTTTCCCAAACAGTAGATATTCCGTCCGGTAACGAACAATCCTTTGCATTTTCCGTAACCTTTACCGTAACCTTGCGCTTACCCAAGCTTTCATCATTGTTATGGTGCTTTGCGCTATGCATGCTCTTACTCGTATAATACTACTACTCTTCACATAATATTCTGGATTTTTATATGTGCATATTTTAACAAAAGCTGATCTTAATGAAATCACCATTAGAACGCCATAGGACAGCTTCTTATAGAGTGAAAGGTATATTTATGGACGTGTGATAAATCTTGCTGTGTTATGTTATATGACATCCTGATAAATCCCATTAAAAAGGCAACAGTAAAACACAACTATCACATATCTGTCCATACTATCGCAGCGTTTGCATAATGCATGTACCATTACAAACGCCGTTGGGGTATTTAAGCCGTAGAAGACACGAAACAACATAAAGTGATGTTAAAGTACAGGCCTCAGATGCTATGGTTAAAATAACATTTATTTTCGTCGTGAGAAACAGGAAATAAGTTTTAAGGACGAAAATCGACGTTTAAAAAAATATTGCTTGGGTCGCATTTACGAATCCCGTGTAGTGTATGCGGATATAAATGCAAACTAAATATAGATTTCAATGCAAAGTGCACATCTGCACAAACGGGTGCCTGAGAGATAGTCGACAATTTATGAACGAAGTTAAGAACCTTTGAACAAAATCAACATTCTATCTGATTCTCCGAGTTCAATGCTGGAAGCCCCTAACCATTTCAATAATTTGTTGTTCGGGGATAAATGCAAATATACAATTAAAATTAGCCAAACCAAGTGACTCAATGGGGGAAATTACAGAGAATGAAGCAAGTGTTCTCAACTGCAAGACAAAAAAATAGTATGAACTGCTATTTTGTCAGTGAATTGTTTGCAGTTTTGACAAAGAACATTGAATTTTTAACCAGGTTTTCCGAAGGAAAAAACTGGTTATTAGATTGGCGAATGCGGGCGGGCTGGCTGGCGGGCTGGCTGGCTGGCGGGCTGGCGGGGCTGGCGGAATAAGCTTGTCCGGGCCATAACTATGTCGTTCATTGTCAGATTTTAAAATCATTTGGCACATTTGTTCACCATCATTGGACGGTGTGTCGCGCGAAATAATTACGTCGATATCTCCAAGGTCAAGGTCACACTTTGAGTTCAAAGGTCAAAAATGGCCATAAATGAGCTTGTCCGAGCCATAACTATGTCGTTCATCGTCAGATTTTAAAATCATTTGGCACATTTGTTCACCATCATTGGACGGTGTGTCGCGCGAAATAATTACGTCGATATCTCCAAGGTCAAGGTCACACTTTGAGTTCAAAGGTCAAAATGGCCATAAATGAGCTTGTCCTGGCCATAACTATGTCATTCATTGTGAGATTTTAAATCATTTGGCACATTTGTTCACCATCATGGGACAATGTGTCCCACGAAAGAATCACGTCAATATCTCCAATGTCAAGGTCGCCACGACTAAAAATAGATTTAAAAAAAAAACTTACAAAGGGGGTTAATTTTGTTTGGTCATTTCAAAAGTTCAGTTTGAGTTTCTCCCTTTATCAGATTTTTTTTTCACAATGAAAACCTGGTTTTGTGACAATTTTGTCCCTTGTTTGGGGAATAATCTACATAAAACTAGTATAGAAGAGAAGTAAAAATCCCTGTATAATTTATATATGTACCGCAAGTGGCATGGCATCCGCATTTACAAACCAACATCGCTTGATTGAGGATTCGTTAGTTAAACTCGCTCACAATTCATACTTATTATAGACATTTATGGAATTATTTATAAGCTTTGTCAAAAGATTCATACAAATAACTTCTGCATGATGTAAGTAATTCGCTTAGACATATGTTAAGGCATATTTTCTAAGCATTCTGTATATGTCGGGAATGCCAGTTACCTTGTGTGGTACGGACATATATGTCACCAGACGTTGATTAAAGATGATTATTATACGTTTGGTCGTATCTAGCACGCATAGTTGACCAAAAACTAGTAGCTTTCTTCTGTCAATAATATATTTTATTGGATGGATGCCAATATAGGATGGCGCTATACCTGAGCGTGTACATTGAGAAAAAGCTTGCATGTGCTTAATGCACTGCCGGTGAGCTCTTTCAAGGGATACAGTTATATATCCTATATATATATATATATATATATATATATATATATATATATATATATATATCATAAAAATTATAACGTTTTCTTATCAAAATTAAATCAATTCTAATCGTGTTTTATACTGATACATTGATAGTTTTATGCCTGTAATGGAACATGTAATTTATTTTCTGAAATTCTATGTATTTCGAAAGTATCTCGGTGTTTAATAATAATAATCAATAGATTGTCTAGACGCCACCCATAAGTAAAATAACCAACAAACCTTTGCGATATTGATAATTTTCTTGGTTTTCTTATTTGCGTTTCAGAATAGAAACTGATCATTCCATCAATAAAAATGTCTTCACAGATCACGAATGATAGCATTTCTTAATAATCTTTGAGAAATTTTTAGAGAAATTCACATTAGAAGTAAGAAATACATTCACAACAAAATTAACAAGCAGGCATCATATTCAAGGCATACACGTGCCAGTTACCAACCCGTTGTCATGTTAAATACACGCTAACGTTGAATGTTTTATATACTAAAGGCTTATACCTTGTATAAACTAT
>NW_026273390.1:112500-122500 GCF_020536995.1 Dreissena polymorpha | reverse complement strand
CATTATGCCCATTTTTCTCAGAACACGACACATTTGATAAACTGCCTAGGTTCATTTTGACAGCAGTAATGTACATAGAGTACATGACGTAGCGTGCGACAAAGAAGAAAGTTTATTGAGTTCTCATTTGAATAAAATGACATGATGGCATAAGGGTCTATATTTAACTATGCTAAAATAATTATCAAAGACCCTAAATGCAAACTCGTCAATTATTGAATTAAATGGATTATTTATGGATTTTAAAGGATTATTAAAGGAAAGATACTAGTTCGAACGTGTTTTGTTTTTTGGGTGTACTTTTGTTGTTCCCTGTTCTCGGAGACACGATTTTAACATGGGCGCCATTGATGAATCGGGTCACACACGGCATTCCCATAACAGATATAGATGCTGTATTAACAATAATACGTGTTCGGGTAAAAATTAAAATATGCACGAAGAAGTTAAAAGCAGACGGCAATCGTTATATGTTAATATGGTTTTAAAGTTGTACTCAATTTGAACAAAACACACATTGTTTCTCATTTGGTAAAAAACATTCAAAATAAGTATTCACATATACATATTTTGTTAAAATAGTACATTGTGTTTTGTTAATTCAGAATGATGCAGTTATTGATAACCATGCATTAATTATGCTTAGGTTCAAACACTTTTAACAATGTTAAATATTATATTGTTAATTGCTTACTTCGATTTGACGTATTATTTTATATCATATGGTAAAACTTTCAATTTCAAGTGAAGATAGCTTTGTGTCTTATCATGAATAAAAGTATTTGTAAGCTTAATTATTGAACCCAATAGTACTCGATGAGACTTTACAGCCGATTTAAGTGCTTACTTTTGCATCATATATTGCCAAGGTCAAGGTAATTGGGAAGTTCGTATCGTTCTCCGATGTCGCTTAACAATTATATCAAGGATTGAAACCAGTTTCCTTCATATCAACCAATGATAAACGGTTTTGTATCCTTGGCGTCACTTAACTCAATTCATGATTTGACCGAGTCAAGAAAAAGCACTTAGAGCTCGATACTTCACCAGCACAGACTCGGCTCGAATGGTTGGTAATGAACCGTTCTATCTTATCGTTAAACCATATATCGATGAACAATTAACCGATAACAGCCAATATGTTGTACAGATTCGTTTTCATTTCAAACAATACATATATATTTTAATATCTCTGTGTGTTGTTGGACACGATGACCGCCAGTTTCGGAAATGTGACCTAGTCCTTATAATATGTTATCGAAAATGTCCGAGGACCGACGTATCGTGCATGGGTTGCTGTTCAAAATTAAAAAATATCGTTATGCATAAGAGTCACGAACATACATTGTTTATAATGTTTTGTTAATGTTTTCGTTACATTGGCAGCAATCCAGTGATCATGATCGTCGTCAAAACAGGTATTTGTTTAGATAAATGAAGCCCAAGTATAACTGCTCCTACCTTGCCTTTTAATAATACATCAGCGGCTTGAATGTGACTTGAATAAAATACATTATTTGATTATAAAATGTCTTTGTCTGTAATTATTGGCTGTACTCTGAATCTGGTTCGTTGCATTTAAAAGACATTTGGTGTTATTTAAATATATTCATTTCTGAATATTAGTAGTTTACCTTGATAAATATTTCTAACAATGCCCTACTAGTGTGAGATATAATGATACACGAGTGGCATGGGTGTTTAAACCTTAAATTGCCGATTCCGAGTTTTCATGTTGCCTTAATAGCGGATACATTGGTAATACTAAGGGTCACGTTTAATTTAATCGGGAAGCTCTTTTGATGCAGTGTCATGTCTAGTATCTCCCATACTGACGTTTGGTACCCCGTTTTGGGCATTAGTTTAGTTCGACAATTGTGCTTAGGTTGAGTTAAATTACATAACAATTTGTATTCTAATTGCATCGAAAGTTGCATTCAATTACCAATATAAGTTTTTTTGAAAAATTGTGACAAAATATTTGCGATCCCTACTACACTTAGCTATAATGATCCCTATCATAAACAATACAAGACGAATGGCCCAATCATTAACGGGTTTAAAGACCATGGCTGTTTTAGTTGTTCACGATTTCATAGTATTTTGTAGTCTGTCATAATTAGAAGTATTAAGAAACGTTTTGAACGTTTACACATACTGTTTCATTGCGGCAATCAATTATTAATAAATTACTGAATTATTTTATCGGGATGACAATGTTTAAGGTTAAACAATTGATGTTTACGCATTGCGTTTTGCAAATTGGAAATTAGCCGACACACGCCATGTGTTTTTACCTACAAAGGCATGTTTAATCTGTTATATATCGTTTCCCGGAAGAAAATACAAATATTTCACAAATGTGTCTATACTTTTGCCCTTTAACTCGACAAATCGTTTGAGTTTTGCATTTTAAATATCGAGATTGCTAGTTAATCGCTTGCGATCATCTAACGTTTCCTGAAAATTTGGACTATAGCGATAGAAAGCTACTATTCATCAAACTAAGTAGTACGGTTTAATCATCTATACGTCATAGTCATGCTGTATAGTCAATTATAGGCTAGTTTGCAGTACTAATGGGCATTTCAAGCAAGCGCAAATAACAAACAGTTGAGCCGATACATGTGCCTCTATCTAAAAACACATGTTTTTTAATAGCACGCGCTTTAATTCTATGCAGCCAAATGCATATTCTTCCTAGGTCTGATCAATTTCTATCACAATTAATGTAAACATCACGAAATAAATAACTAAAATATATGGGCACACAATTTAATGGGAACTGTTCAGGTTTAGGTAAATTGTGAAAATTTAAAAACAAGATTCACATTTGCACATGTTTGGTGTAGTTATTTATTTGCGATTATACAATTATAATAACGAATAATGAAATTCTAAAATACTTATTACTTGCATCATTTGATGATTTAAAAACCTGAAAATTATATAGCTTTACAAACGCAAAACGATTGAATGATTCTGGTTGTTTATGTGTTATCATTATATGTTGGCACCAAGCGTGAACTGCTAAGAAACAGTATACAATACATTTACAACTACAATAGTAAATAGCCGATTGGTTTTAGCGAAATACTTTTACTCCAAAGGTTTTTGGTTGGTGGACAGGCGTTAATATATTGTATTCTGGATTTATTCTTGACAACTTTATTTCCGATATTTACATTATAAATTTAAAGCATTCTAAAACATTCTTAAATCTGTGAAAAAGTGTTAAGATGTCATTCATCTATGATATATACAGTTTGTAATTGCAATTGTAAGTGACGAAATAAAACATAACTATGACTTGAAACTAATCGTTCACTGCCGGTGATAAAGTTTGGTATTAGAACCTACACAGAGAGATTGGTCTCAATAGAAAGTTGGTTCAACAGTGGATTTGGCAATATTTGGTCATGTTAAAAGTAAGTGATGCTTTAAATCAATATCGGATTTACCACAGACACATCCTAAAAGTGTTCACAATGACAAGTTAAATATGTATTTATATTGGAAACATTATTGTTGCTGTAGACAATATTAACACATCATTGTATGCCATACACAAACATGTCTGCATTGTTGCATAATCACTTGTTCTTTATAATCCATGATAAATTGAATTGATCAATTAACATTTTTTTGATAACCACTTCCTCGTAAAATTGTTAAAACCAATTGAAATAATACACTAGTTGACAGTGTGATGACAGTGTAGTGAAGTCTCCTATTTTCCTTTAAATATGAAATGTTTATTTAATTTAGTGTTTGTCTAATATATAACATATTTGATATGTCAGATATTACAATCACTGAATAGTTAAAATGTTGTAATTTCAATAACAATTGGCCTTTTTTTAATTGGATGCATTATGTTTTCTTTAATCGGATATTGTAATCAATTAAAGTCACACACACATATATAATATCCCACCTTACACTTTTTCATTCACTTAATGATTGATGCAAAGAACCCGAAATGTTTATTGATGAACATGAATATTGTTGTTCAAGTTTCATTTAAAGCGAAGTTGGTCACGTTGTTGACAGTTATTGACTACACGAAACTGAATATAGCCGTTTTACTGGATACATAAGAAAACGGAAACAATGTTTAAATGTTTCATTAAGTTGGTTGTTAATTACAGATAAAGATCATTTAAGAAAGAAACTGTGTGTAGCATTTGTATACATCGATAGAGGCCTTCATAATTAAAACACCTTTGAATGTTAAGTGAAAGATATCCATGTTTTATATCCTCACCTGTAGTTTTATCTGTATTTTTGGACATACACAAACAAAAACGCCGTATATAAATTGGCTATATTTTGCCAAATAACTGATTAGCTGTAGCTCCCTAGTAATAATCTATATATAAGTAAACGGCTTCTCATCGTCTGGCCTACATGCTTGGTTGCTAAGGTATGTTACGCGTGAGATTTTTCTATTAATACTAGTTAGATAGATAACTTGTACATTAGTATTCAAATAGTATTACTTTTTTCACATAGAATTGACTAAAAACAAATTTATTACACTCGTAAACAAGCACACAATTATAAGGGAATCATAACTTTTCAAGAGAAAATGACCTACTTTCATTGTAGATTCAGTATCATGCGAAGGATCGTCATTATACTTGGTAATACAAAGCAAATAAATAAAAAGTGGTAAAACTTAAACATTAAACAGTATTACATTTTCATACATTTTCAATGGTTATTTAAAGTCCTCATTAAACTCAAAGAGAGTTGGTTAGAACCGATGAGAGTCAAAATATAATCTCTTGTCATGCAAATATATTTGCTATAGGCATTGAAAACTTACCTTTTAAACTCGGAGAGGATTTAGAAAATTGTGATTGTTAGACGATCAGATTCCGATTGTTTAATTGCCAACTGAAAATGCTGTCGCAATTAAATTTAATTTGAAAACGAAATAACAAACATGCAAATGACGCTTAAAATGAGCGGTAATATAAATAAGGTTAACTAAAGAAAAGGTTCGCTTACACACTTCCAAATAAACACAATTTTCGAAACATCCAATTGCGACCAATGCATATAGGAGAGATCAAAGCTAAGGCATACCCTTTTGCTATTTATAACTGTAAGTATTGTGTTGTAATATGTATCGAGTTCGCATATCCAAGCTTGCAATATAAATCGGTTTTCATTATTTTGTTATACAATGCCATGTTGGTATAATATATAAGTAAATATAATAGTATTTTCGCAGCTTAGTTTTTATAAAACCAACGTATAATAACAATTAATTTCAATATAAATATTATTAAGCACTAAAACATTTTGCGGTATTTTCTTGTGTCCGCTGGGTGTGATGTTTACATCATTAATAACGTCATTCATGTCGGCTCGTTTTGTCATTACCGGCTTAGGTAATACTGAGAAGTACCCTGTGAACACTTAAAAATACTTCAAAGTACCTGGAGTACGGAACATATATAAAACAAATCACCGGAATATGGCCATGTGCTTTGAGCACATTTTCCGAAGAAGTGGTATATTGTTGTAAGGTTAAACGTTACTAACCCTAACCCTTAAACCACACGGAAACTAGCATCGGGCCCGACACGGGTTCCCTGTCTTAAACAGTGTACCGACTTTTTACATAATGCGTATAAAACAGTGTATAATCGATGACTTTCTCTGCACGGAGAAACATTGACAACTGTGCATGTAAAATAATCCAGAACACACTCAAATTATGAATCTAACACTGTTATCAAATATTAATGTTGGTTGAAATTAAAAACCGCTAACATGTTTCAATAGGCAAGACATTTGTCTATAATAATAATAATAATAATAATAATAATAATAATAATAATAATAATAATAATAATAATAATAATAATAATAATAATAATAATATAATTGTTTATCTGGCAAATTCAGTTTATATAGGTTGGAATACGAATTTTAAGCTATCCGTTAAACACCACATCGTTAAAATGCATGGTGGTCTTTATACTTGGAGATTAAAGATGACGTAGTAAATAGAAATGAATTGTTGCTGTTATGCTTTTAAATGTAGTCGATAGTTCAAAATGTATCTGTTTTCAATAAATGCTCTTTCCAATAAAAACAACATACATTCATGATCGATTCTTAAAAAGATTCAGTTTATATCTGACCGTCAACATTGCCCATTGCAACACAATATATATTATTTACAATTATAACGTGTACACTTTTAAATACCAGCTATAGTAATTGATACTATTAAAACGTTTTTGAAAAACAACGCACGACTCAATAACCACTGTATAATCAAATAACAGTAAAAACAAATAACAATAATGACATCTTCGTTTGAATGTGTGAATCATGACACTACATGTGTGTTTCTAATGAAATCGAAAGTAATTTATTCGGATTTTACGGGACATTCCTATAACGGATAGTTGTTTGAGTTGGTCCGATTCACTTTTACAAATACTTATTTTTGCTACTTACTTTCTCATATGTATTATACTAGTTGAATAACTTACAATGAAAGGAAGATAATGCCCTTCTCAATTGAATTGAGCTTTCTTTGTTGAATAAAACACATCATGATAATCCGTTGATGTTCTCGAGTGAAATCGAATGTAGATTGATACGGAAGTTAAGTACAATTGTCTGGGTTCATCCGTCTTACTTAAATTGTGTTGCTGGCTACTTTGTACGATATATAATACAAGTTTAATACTAGACATTACAAGACAGATACGTACCATCTTAATTGAATAAACCCATGTTTGTAAAATATAACACAATTGAGCGTTTTTTATATAAAATAGTTGACGGAACTGTTACGTCAGTTTCGTCTCATGCTTTCATCACTAAATCAAAAGTAGTGCCTATTTCTGAATGTTACTTTCCTCCTCACGTTTAAAAGGCATTATGCGGTCGCTAATTTCCTCGTGTGGCTATTTCCTTTATCATAAGTGTGCCTGCACTATTTTGGGGCATATCATTGGAAACTACGTTAAAATATTAACTGTTCGGGTGCGTTTATCGAAGTACTATGCTTGTATCGAAATCTAACGGCCGACAACCTGTTTACCGAGTGTGATTGCATTTTGGGCGATTTTGTTAGAAGCTGCATTACACATATGTGGTTTTAAAATGTGAAATGTAATATATATTCGTTTCACAATCTTAAATAAAGAAAAGGCAGGACAAATGCATACAAAGATTGGACCATACGGAATTGGGATTTTGTGTAAATTAATCCAATTTGCCGTAGCATTTCGGAAATATTTGAACGCATGACTATTTATTTTGTATGTTTGTCTCTTCAGGTTAAATTTGCTGACTGTAGCTCTACTACACTCACAGTTAATGTACGCGTCTATTTGAACGGTTATATAGACACACTTTGAATACATTTTATATAATATGTGTATATGATAAGGTTTTTACATATTAAGCATTTGTGTCAACACATGATTTAGTCTTATCAACATAATTGGAATGTCTCCAGAAATCAATAATGTAAATAATTGTAATTAAAATAAACTATTTATCATTAAATTATTTTATTTAATGTATTTGGTTCGTACACACAAAAATAACTTTAAGTAAGGTTTTCTACTTCATTAAAATCCAAACGTTCGCAACGTCGAACAAAACACGCAGGCGGAATAATAGAACCAATATTTTAGCAGGCTCGGGTTCGCTCATCTTGAATATGGGAACATCTCATGACATCAGCGAGTTTAAAGCAGATGTCTGGAGAGAAAACAACGAAGCGCAACACAATTGGATGACAACGACTGATATCCCGGTAATGAAACTACACATTAAATAGGCACATTGCCCTTAATTACACAGTCCTTTAAATGAATTATTCAAGACTGAAATGATCGCAGTTTTAGGCGCCATGGAAACAACAAATACCTTTTACTTTATCTTGTCAGTACAACTTTAAATTTCAAAAAGCACTCTTTAACGAACCAAAACGGTTTCACAAAACGAAAACATCATTAAGTACATAGTCGCATGATGAAGTGTTGAGTTTCGCAAGTGCTTCAGACAACATTTACTTTCTCTTGAAGAAATAAAATTATGAGTAGAATAGCCGACTAAAATCTTCCGTATTGAAGAGAACACTCAAAAGAACACTCGGGTAAGCTTATCTTGCATATGGTAACATCTCATGACATCAACGAGTTTAAAAAAGATTTCCGGATCGACAACAACGAAGAGCAACACAATTGAAGTATCGAGGGCATTTATTACAGGCTATTAATTCCACAGTCCTTTGTATCCCTGCATGTAGAAGTGTGATGATATGTACTTAATTTTTACGAGATAAGGTAACCACCTGGTGCTTGTGAACAACACAAGTCTCGTATGCTAATGAGTTCCAAGTTATTTCAAAATTCTCCATTGCATGTTGAATTCACAGAACAAAAACAAGCCTGTTTGTAACAAAAGAGTATTGCATTTTTACTCTAGCCTGGAAAGCACCCACATTTTGCGCCCACCACACCACATATACATTAAATAATTATTCGAAATATTTTTTGCGTTTCGAATGGTTTTGAAGTACTGCTGGCAATAAAAAGCTTTCTTTGTTAGATGGATTTTATGTCGGCTTTTCAAATGACCCCACAATTATAGAATTGACAACGAAGATTATCGGAATGTTCTTGAACGCGACGCACTATCTCTATTCTCAAAGAGGTGAACAGTTATATTTTTAACGGATTGGTAAGAGAGCGAAAAAACATCAGGACTGACGGACAAAAACACGAACCTACGGACAGACGAGCTGATTGAAGATCGTAGTGATTAATACAAAATCAAACCTATTGATTGTCGTTGTATTGCAGCATAATTAACAGTGGGAATTTAAACCCAATACTTATATAATATTATTATGTTATTTCCAAGCTTTATTATTCACAGTTATTCTGCCTCTATGAAATATTTAATAATGTTGCTTTTAGTGACGCATTTTGATTTTGAGCTCGAAAGGTCAAAATAGCATGGCCTTATAATGAGTTATTCGTGTGAATGGTCTAATTTAATTGAAAATGGGGGAGGTTGAAACTAGTTTATTGCGTTACTCAAACAGAAGTGTATTTTCAAAATGATACAGAGTCATATTTAAAGGTACTCGTGTTCGGTATTTCATTAACAAACTGACACAAATTTTATTTATCTATTGAATTGTGTTTGTGTTTTTGCGGAAATAAAGCATGACTATAACACTTCCATTAACCACAGTAATTACACTATTATTCATTGTTTCAACGCGCGCCATGGAAACACCATAAACCTTCCACTATATATTGTCAGTACAACTTTAATTTTCAAAAAGCACTATTTAACGAGCCAATCGGATTTATAAGACAAAAACTTCTTCAAGTACATAGTCGCATGCTGGTAGTGTTAAGTTTAGCATGTGATTTATACATCACTTTCTGGCAGTAGAAGAAATAACATTATAAATAGAATAGCCGACTAAAATCTTCCGTATTAATGAGAACACTCACAGCTTTCATATGTTGTTCAGGCATGAATGGAAACACTTGAACGCAATCCACAAAACACCATCAATCCTTAGAGGACAAAGATACGATTTAAAAAAAAGACCAACATAATATATCTAACTTCACGCCTTATTGATTTTACAATTTTGGGCTTTATAATATAATTTTAACTATTGCTATTCTTCTCATTTAAATCTGTAAAACCGTCAAATATACACGAAAGTAATTTTATGTAAGTGTACATGAACTTTATGAGGTGTGATAAAACACGTAGATTGCTTTCCGTCGGCAATTTTAAATGTCGCCATATAAATATTATGTATATAACAATACAAGTAACCCTTATACAATGTTGCAGTATACCATGAAGTCTGCCGCGTAACAAATAACATAAACACTATTAAGCTTTATGATAAGAAAACATGAACGCATAAGGAATGGTCAACGGCAAAAACTGTTCAATAATCTAACTAATGTATTATTTGGTG
>NW_026273390.1:42500-102500 GCF_020536995.1 Dreissena polymorpha | reverse complement strand
TACAAAAACAACTTCTACTACAACTACTACTTCTACAAGTGCAACAACTAATAATATCTTTCGAATTCCTCTGCTGCTACTACCACTACTACTACCACTACTAATACTAATACTACTACGACTACTACTACTACTACTACTACAACTACTACTACTACTACTACGACTACTACTACAACTTTTACTGCTACTACTATCACTACTACTACAACAACAACTACTACTACTACTACTACAACTTATATTATTCCTTCTATTACAACTACAACTACTAAAACTACTACTATTTCTACTACTACTATTACTACTACTACTACCACTACTACTACTACTACTACTACTACTACTACTACTACTACTACTACTACTACTACTACTACTACTGCTACTACTACTACTACTACTACTACTACTACTACTACTACTACCGCTACTACTACTACTACTACTTATACTACTACTACTACTACTACTACTACTACTACTACTACTACTACTACTACTACTACTATTACTACTACTACTACTACTACTACTACTACTACTACTACTACTACTACTACTACTACTATTATTATTATTATTACTACTACTACCACTACTACTATTTCTACTACTACTACTACTACTACTACTTCTACTATTACTTCTACTACCTCTACTACTACTACTACTACTACTACTATTATTACTACTACTACTACTACTACTACTACTACTACTACTACTTCTACTACTACTACTACTACTACTACTACTTCTACTTCTACTACTACTACTGCTACTACTACTACTACTTCTACTACTACAATTACTACTACAACACCTACTACTACTACTACTTCTACTACTACTTCTACTACTACTACTACTTCTATCACTACTACTACTACTACATCAACTCCTTTTACTGCTACTACTACTACTACTACTACTACGTCTACTACTACTTCTACAACTTCTAACATAACTGCTACTTCTTCTACCACTATTATTATAACAACTTCTTCTTCTACTACTACTACAACGACTACTACTTCTATTATTACTACTACTACAACTAATACTACTACTACTTCTGCTACTACTTCAACGTCTGCTACTATTACTGCTACTACTATTTCTTCAACAACTACTACTTCTACTACTACTACTACTTCTACTACTACTACTACTACTTCTTCTACCACTACTTTTATTACTACTTATTCTACTACTATTACTACTACTACTATTACTACTACTGCGAATACTACAACTACTGCTACTACAACCACTTTATCACTACTACTACTGCTACTACTTCTACTACTACTACTTCTACTAGTAGTATGAATTTTGGCAAAATTATAAGTGATAAAATGTTACTTTTTTCCATTGGGAAACAGCCTGTAAGACGGTGTACTTTTGGAAAAAACACACTTAGTTCAAGTATATTTAATTTGTATCAGTTCTAAATATCGTAGGTTATTGTATTATACAATACTCGATGCATATCTGTTGTTAGTTTACCACTTTTAAAATTAGAATTGCGAAGTTAAAGTTTTGTCAAGTAAAAACACCCATAACTTCCTAATGATAGAAAATTAGAAATGGGTAAAACTAATTTTGTATTTTAATATTAAAAATGCAATACAATATCTGCAAACTACCAGTACAAGTAGTAACTGTGTTTTAGCTCTTATTGAATGTTTGTAAAACAAAAAATCCCCATAGCTGTTCTACCTACTAACACCAGGTAGAGACTACTTAATTTTAACATGGTACACTGTAGTTTTCATTAGCAAAGCTATATTAGAAGCTCAGCTTTCTGTCCATGCTGATTAAATAACATGAAACAATTAATAATACAATATATACAGTATCGCGTTATATTGTACAGCCTATGCCTTTTTGATAGGGAAAAGGTGCGATAAACCATGACATTAGGAAATGTGAAACATTATAATTATGATTATAAATACTAGTATACCTACTGTTAATAAGTGCAGTTTAACTGGTTTCTAAAATTTGTTTTAAAAAGTGCTAGGGAATTAAAATTTTGTATGGAAAACTCAATAAACCGTTTGAGTTTATTTTAAAAGTTTGCTTATTTGGAAACTATTCGAAACCACATACATCATTAACAAATGTATTCATAATAGCTTAAGCAAAGTCCGGGAAATACCCATTAATGATCCGAAGATTTTTCTTAGGAGTGTTGGTTCGCTTGTTTAAACACGATACAGATATTACTTTGTTAATATCTATTACACTTATTTTCAAAATCGCCATTTAACCACACTGTGAATTAGTCTTTCGGTATAGTAGCTTTGTAAACGGATAGTTTACAAGTTGTTTCCGTTCTTCATCCCGAGATATATTCCGATTATATAAAATGTAAACTATATGACGCTATGTTCTAAACTCTTGACAGCAAGAACGGATTTGGCTGATACGTGTATTTACTTCATTGTGTTTACGTTATTTAACAAATGGTACTTTTTGCCATTTGGGTAACAGCCTTTTTTCTACATTTAGCAATTGGGACACAGCCTGTAAGGCGCTGTAATTTTAGCGAAACAACACAATGATTCGAAATATATATAAAAAATGTAGTAGTTGTAAATATCTCATGTTATGGTATTATGCAATACTCGATATAATGCGTTTGTTAGTTTCGAACTGTTAAAAGTAGAAGAAAAGAAGTTCAAGTTTGTGTTGAGTAAAAACACCCATAACTTCCTAATGAACGAACATAAAAAATGGGTACTAAACATTTTGTATATTAATATTAAAAAGGCAATCAAATCCCATTAAATTGTTGAGGTCCAGAACGTTTCTCCACTTTTGCACTTATGATAAATGTAACTTCATGTTTTTGGGCCATAATGTACACCTTGGACTTAGCCATCAACAGTGTGTTTTCAATTACATAGGAGGCGTTTACAATTTATATTCTACGTGCACCGGTTTTTCAAGCAATTTTGGGAAAATGAGTCAGGTCAAAATAGGATTTTTTAACCTCATTAAACTTGGCAAAGCACCAATTTATTATTTGTGTTGGGGGACGGGGGGGGGGGGGGTATTTTTTCAACATATATTTACACAGCAGATCAGTTCATAGCCAGTTTGGGAAAAACGTATATAGATTATAGTTGAACATTTTGGAAGATGTTTAAACAGTTAAATTGAGATATAGAGTCTAATAATCATAAGACACTTCTTTATTGTTTGGGAAAGAGGAAAATTCTTGAAATAATTTTGTTTTAGGATCGATTCCGTTTGCTTTGAGATCGGGTTTGTTTTGAGGACCTTATTACATAGCAGAAAAACCCGACCTGATATGTCGAGATACCTAACTCCACATTGTGTTGTCTAGTTCAACGGCGACAGTTAGTTACATGTTAATGTTTGATATTTAAACATAATCAATACTAACAACTTTATTACAGATTTGTATCAATCGTACGCCTACCGGCGACATTTCACAACCTGATGTAGATGCGGCTGGGATTAATACATTACTTAAAGCATATGTAATGAAATGACTCATTGTCCCAGATAACAATGTACACATTAATTTGTGTCTTTACCATACACGAAAGGAAAGAGAAATGCCTCCATTGTTTTAACCATAAACCAATCTTATTACACAAAGCGTCATAACAGTCCAAGTCGTTAAATACACAGGCTAAATAAAACTAAATCCTTAAATAAATCAGTGCGCAGAAACATTGTTGCTGCGGGAGCAGATATTAATATTTTATTTCGTTTTACGATTTTATATGCGGAAAAACAGACCAACACTTAATCAATTTGTTGTGGCCATTGCTGATACATGAGATAATTATTGTCATCGACTTCTATCTGTTTGTTATAAAGTCAAAATATTTACAAGTTTCATTACACTCTTAATTTCAAGAAAGGGGGGAAGCGTATCGTATGTAGTATCCAATGATATCCAATGATATCAGCTTCTAGAGTTTCTGAGTACTCTTCTGTTACTTCATTGATGTCATCAGGATCGTGTCCTTCTGACTTCTGTTATACATATTTAAACTAGATAAACATGCCATGGAGTTGTGCAACACATAATCATACTTTTTGTATTGTCCACGGAGCGCGAAATTACGTGTTTCTAAAGATAGTCAATTCGTTTTAAAAAAAAGTTTTTCACTCAGTGTCGAGTGTTTTTGAACACTGGACACCATAAAGTATGCGCAACCGTCAAAAATATATGAAATGCATTCTTAAAAAGAGTTGAACTATTTGTTGAATATATCCTGCGTTCAATTTTACTCTTAGTGCACTCATTAAGCGTCTCTCTATTGTCGCCCATGTGAAAATGTTCGATCGTTGTCCGCAGTGAACCAAACACATATACATGTAAAATTATCCACCAATATAAAACATCAAGTCTTTCAATGTTTCTATCCAAAAAGGCTAACATTCTATAGTAAAAAGTGGACAATAATGACGTATCATGAAGCGCTGCAAAGTTGCAAGAATGTACTTAATTTATTTGATAATATAGTTAAACCTCCACACATCAGGCAGTGTGCTCTCGACCGCAATAAAGAATACCATTTTGTAATAAAATGCACTCACCCTGTATTAATATTCTTGCACAAACAACTCCTTTCTTTTCATCCATGTCAGAACATATGCATTTAGATGTACTGTATCTAAACTAAACACAAGTAGAATCTCTGCTATATTAGAGGAAATTCGCCAATGATACTCAAAATAATCATACGTACACATGTTTGTTATTTTAGTGTGTCCCTGTGGACTTATTAAAAACGCCACATTTCTTTATTTAACGTCTTCTTAGTGACCAGGCGAAACGAACATGCATTGCCTATGACTACTTTAACAGTAACATGCTTTAAAACGGTATGTGCCCAATATACTTTATGCAGTTCCGCGTCTTTTCGTTTGCGTAAGTATAACTGGATAAGCGCACAAATCGTAATTTGAAACACCAGTAACCCTTCGGCGGTTTTAATTGACCACGCCACCAAGCGGAATATTAGTTACATCAATATGATCGTTCCGTTATTATTGCGTATACACCTATTTCAACCATTTCTCTTAAGTTACCAAGATGCAACAGGTATTCATATGAAGGTCTTCTTTTCCAGAAACCATACAATATTATAAATGCTAAGTGGGCAGGGGCATAATTGCACGCACAAGGCAGTGAAATTTTGTCTCACTTTGCCATTTGTCAGATATTTAAATTGTACTTGTTTAACTAGTATTACGATTGTGCTAGTAACTATTTCACTAGTTACTTTTTTTAAAAGTAACTATTTAACTAGTAACTATTTATCTAGTAACTATTTAACTAACAGCTATTAAACTAGTTAAAATTAACTTGTTACTTTTTAACTAGCATTTATTTAACTAGTAACTTAACAACTAGTTGATATTTAACAAGTAACTGTTTCAGTAGTAACTATTAAACTTGTAACCATTAAACTAGTTACTAATTAACTATTTACTATTTTACTACTGAATATTTTACTAGTGGCTATTTAACTAGTAATTATTTAACGAGTTTATATTTACATTTTTCTTATTAACTATATACTTTCGAAGACAGACGGACAGACAAACATTTTATTCAAGACTTGTACATAGTACATCGTCTAAATACATACATTTACAAATAATATGTCAACATGTTACGACACTCTTATTTCCGCTTTTCAGAAACAAATAATATATAAAATAATAACAACACAAAATCAACAGGTAGAAAAATGCTTTTAAGTAAACATGAATGACGATGCCATCTCTGTAGTAGAGATGAGCTAGTAATTAATATACATTTGAATTTGCAAAATATATTAATACAAACGCTGTTAACAATTTAAACTATTAACTATTTAACAAGTTACTATCCAACTAGTAACTTTTCAACTAGTAACTATTTAATTAGTAAATATTTAATAAATAACTATTGAACTGATGACTTTTAACTAGTTAATGTTGAACTAGTTACTATTTAATTAATAACTATTTTACTAGTATTAAGTTTGTGCGCAACTATGTTAACATTTGATAATCTTTTGAGATTGTGACAAATCCTCAGAGATGTGATATTTAATTATGTGTTCCTCTTAAAGTGGTCACGTCTTATATGGTAAAGATAATACAGTTTTCAACCTCAAGAATAAGAAAATAAAACAATTTATTCAGTTTATTATTTTTAAAAAGTATCTTCCTAATCCATTAAATCATAATGAACGACGTGTGCGAGAAATTGCCTTTAAAATAGGCTTTCAGAATATGATCGCAAGATTTTGTGAGCCTGTATGCAAAATTCAATTCCTATGTTTGTGATAACGCGAGATCAGTATTATATTTTTTGAACTATTTAACTAATTTATATTTACTAGTGTTTTTCTATAAAACGTGAAATATATTGGAAACTATATCAATTAATATTCACAATACCTTGAAACATTATAAGCACGTATGAGGGTTCAATGCGCTAGAGGCGGATGCTTTAACCGCAACGCTAAAGTCATTCACCTTTTACCACAACGCTAAAGTCATTCACCTTTAACCACACCGCTAAATTCATCCACCTTTAACCGCAACGCTAAAGTCATTCACCTTTAGCCGCAACCCTAAAGTCATTCACCTTTAACCGCAACGCTCAAGTCATTCAACTTTAACCGCAACGCTGAAGACATTCACCTTTAACCACAACGCTTAAGGCATTCACCTTTAACCGCAACGCTAAAGTCATTCATCTTTAACCACAGCGCTAAAGTCATTCACCTTTTGATGATTTGCACTCATACGTGTGGACCAGGGGACTCTAGACGGTTAATGTATTGGTAAGTGTCTCCCTCGTGTTGTTTTCTTAGTACATCAACCGGAGATATATACAAAGGTACAAAATGTACTGAGACGCTCGTAGGGGTAAACCATGTAGGTTCAGGTGTAGAAGGATTCGAAATACGCACACACATGAACGTTCGTGTAATTGACATAATATAATGCGTTGAAATTACTAAAAAAAGGGGTTTGGACAATTTGGATCTTGAAAAGTATCAACGTTGTTAGTGTAGGCAGCTCTTAGCATCCTGTTTTCGTGAATTCGAAACAAACGATTATGTTTTGCCATTTTCACAATGTGCGATGTATGCTATACGTTAAATAAGTAATTTATTTCCGGAAATATTTTCCCAAAGTTTTGCTATGAATTGAACATTGTTTTTCTCACCCCGATACACTTAATTGACACTTGATATAAAACAGTACATGGGAGCGATATGTGTTTGTGTGTGTGAGTGTTTACCAAATAAACACACGACATGAGTGCTATTGTAATTGTATTTAGTAACTTGGTTTTGAGGACTTATAAATTGCTACACTTTTGTAAAGACTACGATCGCAATAACCTATGCCGAAATTAAAATACTGGACATTAAAACAACATAAATGGTATATATCCTTTTCATGTTAGTGACCACTTAATGGGGACACTTTAATAATCAAAACGCTGATAGTGTGCATAGACAGACCGTGATAAAAGGAATTTAAGAAAGTGAATTATGCACTCAAATTATTATTAGAAATATGTAAATAATTGTCACTCCAATTCTTATTTTCATTAACACCTGTATTATAGACGCGCTGTTTTGAGATATTAAAACACAATTGCACTTTTTGCCGTTTCAGTAAACATGTTGTCTATCAGTGATGTATATGCATACACACAAAACAACATGTTTTCTTTTTTTCTGATAGAACCAGGTACAATATAATGGTAATGACAAAGAAAACAGACTCATTAATCGAAATGGAATGTGCGGAGCCGTAACCTTACGTATCACAACAACTTAAACGGGAATATCCAATTATGTTTCCATGTAAATAAATATATATGCACTCATACATCAACAGTTCTAATTTTTTAATTATAATTATATCATGACGAAATCATTTTGAAAAATATATAGGATCCCCCTAAAGAACATTTGTGTCGGAAACATGCATTCATTTTGAGATACATAAAAAAATACCCAACTGCAACTTTAAAGTCCCTATAGCGATAGGGTGAATGCGTATTGCGCTACTCAATGTGCATTGTCTTCATAACGATTTTATAACAATAACTGATTGTGCAGGGCTGAATTGTTTTGGAAACAATTTTTTGTGTATTTATAGAATAAATATGTTTATAAACGTTGGTAGAACAAAATACTTTTGGATAATACGACGTCGTATTTAACGTCGTTATGCCCTATAAAATATGATTTAATTTGTTTTTAATCATAAAAAAGTGTGTTTGAAAATAACAAAGCCTTCTATATACATATGCACATTTCAAAACATAACCCATTCAATCAGTTCCGGTTAAATTATTGTAATGCAACAGCTTTCTTGCTCAAACTTAATTTATTCTTTTACCGATTGTAAACCTTATAAACTTTTATTGGGGCATTATGGAAAACTAAATACAAATCAATCGGAACTGCTGATTACCCGGAACTGGTTGACAATCTGTAGTAAAACTAGTTGGTACTTGTACAAACGCCTGCGATGTTTCAAAAAGTGTCTTCCGTTTTATGAGCGCAAAACTGAAAAGCAAACAAATTAATATGTTTTGCATGGTACTTCGCGTAAGAGAAGCAAGTTAGACAGCATTGACATTTAAAGATAGTAACTTGTAGCATGCGTCTCAGGATGTATTTATTGGGGTCGGTAATTCTGCTGGCCTATGGCGGACAGTATGAGTCATATTGGAAAAGGTTTATGTCCTGTTATCTTCTATATTCGACACACTAATGTTAGAGCAGAATATATAACGGCCACCGGAAAAACTTTGCGAAACCGAAATTTCGCAAACTTAAGTACACTTTTTCTTAAAGATTTGCTACTTTGAGACATAGTATGCGATAAAAGTCTTATTGTTGATTAATAATTGGTTATTTTCACTCAAAAAACGCGTTTTCTTCACTATGAAATTTATAAGCAAAGTTGGGGTTCCCATGGGATTTTTGCATTTTCCCATGGGATTTTTGATTTTCCCATGGGATTTTTTCTCCCATGGGATTTTTTTTCTCCCATAATTTGCAAATGGGAGAAAAATCCCATGGGATTTTGAACATTTTAAAAAACGTGTTTTATTTGCGTTTGCAAGTATTTTAACGTTATTTAAGGACTGTATATTGGTTTTATGCCAATTATATATAAAAATATTTAGTAATAAAAAAATCCCATTTTAAAATGGGAGAAAAAAATCCCATGGGATTTTTTTCTTATTTTGGGATATTTATTCATGAAACTTTCAGAAACATCATATTTTATGAAATGATGAACAACGACGATATTTTAATGCGTTTAGTCGTGTTTAAAAAAAAATAAAAAATCCCATGGGATTTTTAAATCCCATGGGATTTTTAAATCCCATGGGATTTTAAATCCCATGGGATTTTTTCTCCCATGGGATTTTTTTCCAATGGGATTTTTCAGTTTCGTAAGCCGAATAAGTTTCTTAATGCGAAAAACAACAATAAAGGAAATAATAATTATAATTTTGAATAATAAATTGAATAATATAAATAACATGAATATTTTTAAAATGAGTTACAATTAAAGGTTTATGCTAGTAGAACTTATCATTTCTTGTTCGAGCAGATGGTTGAGTCCAATTGGTGAGTATGCCAGCTTAGAACCAGTATAAATGCATCGCAGACAGACAACGCTGTCATACTGTACACACCGCTGAGTAACAATCTTTATTGCATTTCATTTTGCAACAGAAAATGAACTCCGTAGTATAATTGATCTTATATATGCCCTCTGCTTTTGAAAGCGTGCAACACATTAACATAACAATAAATCCATGCCAAAAACTATGTGCAAATTCCATTCAAAGCTATATACACATTATAAAGGTCAGATGACCCGCGTCATGCGAAAATGGGTCTTATGTCATATGCGGCCGAAGTTGGTCCATCCTAGCTTGTCCAACCGCGCAGTCTGGTCAGGTACTACGCTGACTGATATATAAAGTCAAGCCATGATTCGTGGTCTCATATCCAAACTCGGTAGCTCCTGTGCGAAACTTTCACCGGAAACGACGGCACCGAGACGGGCGCTCGAACTTTGCGGATGCGCGTTATATGTTATATATAATAGCGCGATGTGTTTTTTCTTGCCTCAAATTAGTAAGCCCAATCAGCGTTTTATTGTGTTCTTTGCTTCTACTATTAACAAGAACTTCAACTGATACGAACATGAATTTTATTTTAATATGTTTATTTAATGCTCGGAAAACTCATTGTATATTTAGACTACTACTTATAAAACAAAGTCGGGTTTTCAACATCTGTTTTCGGCATAAAAATTGTTATTCCAAACCAGATTTTACGCACTTTACTGTACAAAATACCGTTAGGGCCACCGTGGTTACTCATTAAAATCCAGAGGGCGAGAATGCGAGAACGCGAAAGTACGATGACGACAGTGCGACAATACGATGGCGACAATGCGTTCGTACGATTGCGAAAACGCGCTAGTACGATGACGACAATGCGACAGTGCGACAATACAATGGCGGCAGTGCAATAGTACGGGGGCGACAATGCGATAGTCATATCGTACTGTCGCCGTGGTATCATCGCAATGTCGCCATCGTTCTATCGCATTGTCGCCATCGTATTGTCGCACTGTCGCCATCGCATTTTCGAATTGCCGCCATCATACTATCGCGTTATCGCATTGGCACCATCGTAATATCGCACTGTCGGCTATCGCCATCGTATTGTCGCACTGTCGTCATCGTATTTTCGCACTGTCGTCATCGTATTATCGCACTATCGAACTGTAGTATTGTCGCCATCGTACTATCGCACTGTCGCCATCGTATTGTCGCACTGTCGTCATCGCACTGTCTGATTGTCGTCATCGTATTATCGCGTTCTCGCATTGTCGCCATCGTACTATCGCATTGTCGCCATCGTATTGTCACCCTGTCATCATCGTATTGTCACATTGTCGCCATCGTACTATCGCGTTCTCGCGTTCTCGCCCTCTGGATTTTAATGTGTAACCACGATGGCACTAACGGTATTCCGTAATACTGCTAAAGCACAGTATGATTAGGTCACTCCCAATGCTCAAATCTCTATGTCTATTTTAGTAACAACACATGTCTATGGAAGGATATTTAGGTAAAAGTTACATCATTCGTGGTGAATATTTACATTATGACTGATGCTTATTCTAATTTGCTTTATGACAATTCCAACATGCTTGTTGTCTATTCGTTTATACTTGATGATTGCTGCAACATTACATCATTCATGAATAATATTTACATTATGCGTGATGTTTATTCTAACATGCTTCATGACAGTTCCAACATGCTTGTTCTCTATCGGTTATACTTGATGATTGTTTCAACATGCTTGGTGACTATCCAATGTTTGTGTGTTCATTATTCCTGAAACCAGTCATAATCGGTTTTGCCACTAAGCGTCATTAACAACGGCAGTTAGCAACAGGCAGTAAGCAGAATGCAAGTTACTAAATTATGACATCAGGTGGCGCGCGTTTATTTTCCGTATGTTGAATAAATTACTTTTCGGAAAAAAAGCGAAAACATCCGAATCATTTTGACTAGTAAACTGAATAAGCTGAATTAGTTCCCTTCGTTATATAATCTCCATTAAACTAAATACGTTCATTATTGCCATGAAGACCAGTACGTTTACACAATGAATTGACTGCCGTGAATGTTTTTGATATTTGTAAGATGCAATTGGCACTCAAGAAATCATACATGTATTTTATTCAGAACATAACGGGGCTGATGTGTTGAAATTGTGGCCCTTCCCTAGTCCAAATAATTACAGTAGACGTAATCTACCGATGTGCATTGCATATCGACCTCATATTTATAAAGTAGCCCAAACCCCCATTGCCACAGACCTGTGCGTGAAACTTTCAGATTTCTCTAGTCTATTTACCATGCTATAATTACAATTTCTATAAACACATATTTATCATTTTATGACTATATAATGTCTGTGGTATACAGAGAAACCTGAAAGTTACAAGTACTGGTGTCTAGTACTGTACAACTATTGTACTCCCCGTTGAGAAAACAACTACTTCATCTACATGTATTAAAATATCATAAAACATAATTTTCAATCAAGTTGGAAAAAATCAATAAATAAATGTCATATTAACAGGTTTGTCATGAACGTTGACGTCGCTCTTGGTTACCAGAAAAATTCCCACGCACGGATTTCAACCGTCATTGTTTACAATCAATTAAGTGCATAAGTACTTGAATTTGTATTGTGTTTTTTAAAAGTGTCCAGCTACAGGTGGTTAGCGTGTGGCTATAATACTAGTTAGTGAAAACATATTTTGGAATGATAAGTAATCATATTATAACGAAAAATCAACTTTTCTTAAAAAAAATAAGTTAAATATATATTCAACAAGGTATCCAACTCGAAATCATCCGAAAACGGGATGCATCGTTTTAAACAGCCATTACTTCATCAATTTTGCGATTTTCACGATCTTGGTCTTATTCAACGCAGAAATAAATTTCCTTTCTGGAAATGTATATGTCATGCAATATTTTTACAAATACTGGGTCAACTTTTAAAAAATAACACGATACACAACTCGCGTGACCCAGCTGTGATCGATCAGACAGTATTCATGACTGAAATCTTCACGGGGAAATGGGCATTTTCCCTGCAAAGTTCACGAACCTCGATACCATTATTCAATAAAACGTATGAAAAAAACATTCTTACCGTGCTTGCCGTAGAATTATGCATCAAAACTAACTGTCCAGCGCATTTTCAAACCTTTGTTTACATACATTTCAACGAACTGACATTTTAAACACAAGAGTGATTTCATTGCTCCAATGCGGAGTTGTGTCTTTACAACTGGAGATTTCATTCATAAATACGGTCTGATCGATAACAACTGGGTCAAGCGAATTATGTATAGCTTTATTTCTTAAAATTTGACCCAGCATGTGTAGAAATATAACAATATATATACATTTCCTAAAAGGAAATTCATTTCTGCGTTGAATAAGACCGGGTCATGAAAATCGCTGCAAAATTAATTTAGTAATGGCTGCTCAAAACGATGCACCCCGTTTTCGGATGATTTCGAGTTGGATACCTTGTTATATATAAAACGGTAGTGATTTTTTTTTATATAGAAAATTTGATTTTTCGTTTTAATATGATTATTTATCATTCAAAAAGATGTTTTCACTAATTATTATCATAGCCACACGCTAACCACCTGTGTGTCCAGCACGTGTGCCGGGAGAACAGGGCTTAATGTATTTTTTGTTAAGCTCTATAATATTTATATCCAATCTGTATGAAAAAATGTCGGTGAACATTATTCCGGTGTTAATTTTTGAAAATATTGAGGCATTCGTTAATTATGGATCTAAAACGGAACAGTAATCCGCAAAAAAAAACACCGGGCATATTGCATATTAGATCGGACACATGAAATTATTTCGAAAGAAAGCAATTAGAGTTTTAAATTCTACATGAGTAAGTCTCGCTGTGCACGATTACGCTCTTACTGCTCGTATATATTTGACTCTTGGCAAATACCTAGTGTTTTATTTTGCTTAATCTAAATTGTGTCATGCATCTATATGTACTTAAAGCAGCATGACTAACAGCTCTTTCATATGTGAAAGAGATTGACACGAAATACCTACCCATCTATAATAAAGTTTATATGTGCACTTCAATATTATAGTTTTAAAGCATTTTATGTGGTGCAATATAAAAGTACTCTAGTAAATTTGAAATTATGTAATCGATTTCCTCTCAACATACATGCAAAGTTCCAGATAACTTTTTCAGCAAAATCTTGGTTTACACTCTATAATAATCCAGCCTTAAAGTCTATTATTAATTCTTTTTTTTTCAGGTAAATATAATTTTTGGCACATCCGCATTTAGGTTTATAGTCTAAGAAGAGCTAATGACAATTGCCGGGTTACAGCAGACTTTTTGCGATAAAAGGACCAGATAATGGAAAACGTTCGGCTTTTCGACTGTTGTAAAGATGGTCTGTTATTCATAATAACGTTAAAGTGCTGTTGATTTCATAATTGTAATGAGGGCCTAGACGAGTGGGAACTCATTGATAAAATGTTTACATTATATGCATTGATATTGAGTTTTACGCATGATCACACATTTTGAATTCTTATTTTATTTTTCCAATGTGTAACCGTACGCACAGAATTTAAGTCTACTTTTTTACTAAATTTAATTCAATTTTTTACGACTTTAAGCGTCTTATCTGGAGCTCTGCATACATGCATTAGTAGCATATATTGAAATATATCCATAGACTTTCTTTGGTTATTGAAGGTAAATTACTGTACAAAAATTATGGTTAGTCATTAACCAAAAAAAGTTAAGTCTACAAACACGCGGTTAATTTCGGTTCAGTAGCAAATATCTTACAAAGGTGCGCAACTTCTCCTATAACATAAAATTTCCGTTATACGCCGTAAATTTCCGTGGTCCTCCGTAGCATTTCGGAATGACTGTCAATTGACATCATTGTATCATGCATGATAGTATGTTGCTTTGTGCTTGGGTGAAACTCACATCTTACCATCGCGTTAATTTATTAAACGCATTAATATTTGATTTCATTATGCACTGCGCCTATTGCACAAGTCTCTCTGCACAAACCAACATACACATATGCGGCATGCAATTAACGAACAAGAATGTTGCATCTGTACACATGCATGATACCATTAAGCAGAATGTAAATAGACATTGGACATCAGGCAAGATGTAAGTGTCATCAAGCATGAAAAGGTGTCTACATACTAATTGAAAGTACCATCAAGAATCATGACACAGTCACAAAGAAGGATGTAATTTTTACCTAAATACCCTTCCATATTTGACGGCACTGTGTGTTTGCTTAATTTCACTGAAGAACGTCTACTGGTAAATCTTACAAAAAAAGTGATAAATAAGACTGAGTAGCAATTTTTTTGGCGTTGCTGTTTAACGTCAAATTTGGCCTTTCAACGAACTTCTTAAAAGCCCATTGAATTTTAATGAAGAAGTTTCCCGCTTGTAGGTCCGAATGAATTAAATCAAATTTTGCAATTGGCAATTTGATAGAAATCCCCATAAAACATTGCACATAGCTTTCTGAAATAAACAGGCCACATTGAACGCATTCACGATATCCAACAGCTCTCTTTGCAAAGACCTATCTAGTGTTTCTTGGCCGTGTAAGATCTATAATTAGAACATCGTCACCTAAACATCTACTAATAGAAGAGCATATTTTGAGGAAACAAATTCAATAAGAGTATAAAACGTCCACGATCAATAATGTGTAGTTTGTTAAAGATATCACGGCAGTAAAAACATAGCACTTTAAAGAGACCACAATCTGGTACATTTGGTCATTTTTTGCGTCCGTGGCGGACAATACATTTTTAAAAAGAAAGCGTACAAAAAAGCAAACACAAAGTTCTTCGTAAGCTTGTTTTAATCTTAAAAACACATAATCGACAGTCATTCCAGTCAAATACAATACTAACAGTCAGCACTCTAGAGATCAAAATTGCGGATATAAATATTTAATTCAGGGATATCAAGTGTATCAAGTTCGAATTCCGGAAAAAATAGCCGGTAGTCTGGGGCATTAGGTCCCTTACAGGGATAAAAGGTAAATCCCCGCCCGAGCCGTAGCTAACTGATTTATTGTAGTCTTTCTAGTTGCAATTTCTGGTGAGTACAATGCGGAATATTACGGATATTTGCAACATGTCGAAGATTTTCGGAAAGTAGCGAAGAGGTTTTCGTCAGTTAATATTCATGTCCGTGCCGGCCGCTAACTTATCAGAATCAATAAAAAGAACCAGGAAAAATCGGTACCGATCGCAAATTTCCGGAATTCCGATATAGCTTCAACATAATTTGTTCTCAAATGATCGCGTACTCGAACGAATCTGTCCCTACGCCTCCAACTCCCTTTAAATCTCATCGGACGTACATTGATCTCAAAATCTATCCTTGACGACTCAAATCATATTTCCTGAATAGTTTGGCCTATTGACGTCCCTGTAATTATAACAATGGTCTTTTGGATAAACACCGCTAAGTTGTTGCAATATAATAACCGTTTAAAATAGTTACCGGTTTTCATTTAATAAAATGATTAAGTCATATTCGAGATTTCAGCGATTGCCAATATTTTGCTTTTGTTACTCATAAGCATATGGTGCTTGGTATCTGCTATTGACTCCTATGTAGATTGCAAATATTACATAACCCTTACAGCGGCCGAGCGCAGATATCTGCATTTGGCCGCTAAAAAGAAAAATCTTTGCGCATTAATTTAATTCAAATCTCATTATCATAATCAAAATCATCGTCGTCGTCGTCACTACTACCACCACCACCATCATCATCATCATCATCATCATCATCATCATCATCATCTTCTTCTTCTTCTTCTTCTTCTTCCTCCTCCTCCTCCTCAACATCATTAACAACAACAGCAACACCAACTTAACATCATCATCAAACAACAATAAACATCGGTAGCATACAATGTGCTTCATCAACCATACATAATTATATGCGTTAAAACACCATAATAGAACAGCATGAATGAAGCTGTCTATTACTCTTTTATATTTCCTATACCAATATTTTTTTTTCGTTAATTGAAGGACTAGTTGAAATCTTCTATAAAAGCCCTCCCACCCCCCCCCCCAAAAAAAAAATAAAAAATAATAAAAATAATAATAATAACCCTAGCAAGCAACAATAAACATAGGTTAGTTAGTATACACTGTGCTTTAGCAACCATGCATAATGAATGTTTATGACTTCGGACCGTTGTGATCAAATTTATAAAAGCAAGATGGTATGTATGCGGCACACAACACATAGATAATTATAGTTTTATACCTTAAACGTAGTTCATCAAAATAAAGATAAGTTATTATCTATGTAATACTTAAATTAGGTTTATAATGTATGCATATTTGTCTAAAACTTGTGAAATGTGATTCGTAAGCCGACGACAACATTATCATTCGGACCCTTCTCCCCACCTAACAATCGAGATTAAACACCTGTGGAGATCCCGATCTTATCAATGAATAAACCGGTTCAATGATGTCAAGTCAAATAAAACATACTATTACTATCCAAATAAATATCTATCAAAAAATGTAAATTGATATACCTACTTAACTAAAACTAAACTTAAACGATTAGCAAGAAAAATATATAAAGAAGAAGCAGGCAAAGTAGACAAATTAATTGTAACATATGTTTTCTCAGTCTCCCACTGTTGAACAATATAAATAGTATTTATCGCCACCCCAAAAGGGATCTTTATCACACGTTTGGCTCAACTAATATATAATTGTGACAGGACAAACTGTCAACAAATACCTTGTTAATGTTTTATACATAACTCCAATCAAAGGTCAACTTCCAAGAAAACTGCGGCATGTTAAAACTGTTGATTATGACAAAATGTTGTTTAGTACAAATCAGTACAATAGCGTCTGTTATGTGGCCTATACTAATCCAGTTAAATAAAACTTTAATCGCAGAAAAGTTTAGATTCTTTACACCATTAAAGGGGCCTTTTCACAGATTTTGGCATTTTTTTAACTTATTCATTAAATGCTTTATATTGATAAATGTAAACATTGGATCATAAAAGCTCCAGTAAAAAATCAAGAAAAAAAAAAAAGGACATGTACATTGCCCGGAGCAGGGTTCGAACCAGTGACCCCTGGAGTCCTGGCAGAGTCCTGTAGTATAAACGCTTATGCCTACTGAGCTATTTCGCCGAGTGCACATTCTCGACGTATTTTATACCTTATATAAGCAATCTTCGTAGTTTCACAAAATTTAACGACAAAAACAGTTCTCTCCAAATTATTCAATCGTTTCGCGTTGCAACGCTTTATAATTTTTAGGTTTTAAAATCGTCAAAAGATGCATATAATGGCTATATTAGAGCATGGTAAATGTCCAGTATTACTGTTTCCTCACAAATATCATAACTAAAACGAAAACTTACGAATCTGAAACAACTTTTTTCAATTTTGTCAATTTACCAAAGCGTGAAAAGATCCCTTTAAGAAAATATATATAACAGTTCTTTCCTGTTTTAACAAAATGATACATTTAAAAATAAATTATGAAGCATCGCTAGCAATATTAGAAAGAGAAGTAGAAGGAGAAATATTATCAATAGTAGCAGTAGCAGCAGCAGCAGCAGTAGCAGCAGCAGCAGTAGCAGTAGCAGAATCAGTAGCAGTAGCAGTAGCAGTAGCAGTAGCAGTAGCAGTAGCACTAGCAGTAGAAGTAGCAGTATCAGTAGCCGTATCAGTAGCAGTAACAGTAGCAGCAGCAACAGCAGCAGGAGCAGCAGCAGCAGCAGTAGCAGTAGCACTATCAGAAGCAACAGCAGCAGCGGCAGTGGCAGCGGCAGTGGCAGTGGCAGTAGCAGTGGCAGTAGCAGTAGCACTATCAGTAGCAGCAGCAGCAGCAGCAGCACTGGCAGCGGCAGTGGCAGCGGCAGTGGCAGTGGCCGCGGCAGTGGCAGCGGCAGTGGCAGCGGCAGTGGCAGTGGCAGCGGCAGCGGCAGCAGTAGCAGTAGCAGTAGCAGTAAGAGTAGCCGAAGCAGTAGCAGTAGCGGCTTTTTGCTTTTTTGTTTTAGAAGTGTTTGTCGTATAAGAAGAACGCAAGGAAGACAAATTAATTGTAACATGTGTTATCTTAGTCTCCGTTGTAGTAGTATTTGTTGTATCTACACAGCCATTTTTCAGTCACCTGAGAGACATGTTTTGATAAGAGATTTAATGGTGGACCAATACATCGTGTATTAATATCAGTGTACCCACTGGGACACCACATGGGGCGAGGATTAACAGATAAACTAGGCCTTCAATTAATTATGCGCCTAGAGGCAAACAATACTATAACTTACTGATAATTTTAGGATTGGGATGTGTTTGTATCTTATTTGAAATTAGCTAGCTTAATTCAAAAACTAATTATAGCCTCAATATTATCACAAGAACATCATCACATATTCATTGTGCAATATATAATCATATCACCATCACAATATGCCAGAGCGTTAGTATTTATTGTGCATACATATCCTACAGCAACATTTACAAAACTTATTACAAACCAACCGCTCAAGCTTTAATTAAGATTGATTTCAATTTATATTATGACATACATTAAAGATCACTGTCAATTAATTAAAAAATAGCTTGATGCTTCGTACTCAGCGATTTAAATAAAAGAAACGTTGCGTACACAATAATTGGGGTTAATAAAAAAAGTCTGCAATTAAAATAATCAAATTTAAATAATACTAGATTTAGTTTCAAATTGTCGCTCAAAAAATGTATCAGTTATATCAGTTACTAGGGAATCGATTTGTTTAATCTCCGCAATCCAATAATAATTATGGTGTTTGTATGACAAATTAATAGCTATTCGTCATTGAATGTATGATACTCATAAAAATATTGAAACAATAACCACAACAACAACAACATATGTGATTATGTATATATCTTCTTCAGATACTCTGTGTCATACTTTCAAAATTATCCTCATAAGATTCATAATAATAAAATAAACACTATTGCAATCTTAGTAAAAACCAACTTAGCCGTTATGCTAATGATTTTATGTTCAGTATGCGTGTACATTTCAATATTATATAACAACAAGTGTTCACAAATACCTATGTTTAATAAATATTAAAAACATGAGAACCAATGAAGGTATTTCATTTTAATAGACTAGTTTTACCGTGTGTGTACATTCATATAAAATCTTTTGAAAATCACACTTGAGATAATGTCTTTAGGTTTTGCTATTTCTAATCGATTTAAACACCATAAAACCACCGTATTTTCTCTTACATTCTAAATTTTCTTACATTTCCTTTTTAAGCCAAAATATTTATGTTTTCATGATTCTAAATTTTCGGACATACGGATTTTCGTACAGTCAGTTAAACAGCGCTATTTTATCAGATTTTGACCCTGTTTTTGCTTATCTGATGATCCTTCGATCATGCATTTTTACAACCGGATTAAAGTAATAAAACAGAATCATGCCTAAGGGCAATCGACCATTACATTTGCGTACTTGGGTAAATTACCTTGTAAACCTCTAATAAGCAATGGTTCCTTCCAACAGCGTTTGAAATGATATCGTATTAAGAGAGCCAAACGTTTATTGTTTTTACTTTTTATATATTATTTCAGTTGATTGCAAAGCTGTTAAGTTGCATTTTTAAAGTAAAGAACGAAGGGAACAACACAATAAAATTATGTACACTGATGTATTATTTCTACTTCAATTAAATAATTGACAAACAAACATAACACACTTGTCTCTAAATATTTTTCGTATTTAAATTTTCCAACACGAAAAACAATATCTTTAAGTGAACGGAAACTTATAATTATTACGGCATATAGTAAAAGCAGAGTTGTCTGAACCATAAGTAAAATAAAAAATAAAAAATGACACAGCTTATTTTTCCCTCAAGTGTTAATGATAATATGGATAAACAATTAAAAATACATAAAGTCAATTGTGTTGATTACTCGTTATTGAAATATTGCAATGCCAATTATAAGACATATGATTAAAAACAAAATGTAGGGTGGAATACCTAATCTGGAAATACAAACTAATGATACTATTAATGCAACAACAACAATCACATCTTTTCAAGCGCAATCAGAAAACTGCTACAGCTTTGTATTAACAAACATAAATATGTTTGTGCTTATAGATTTAGATAAACTTCAAATCTTTAAGCGTGCTATGAATTGAATATAATTTATATTTAAAAGTTTTGCTACTCTGTTGCTAACTAGCAACAGCAAAAAGGAAGATACCATTTTTTATCATCTAATTTTATTTATATTTCATTGTTTATTTGTTTATGATCACAAGGATTGTTTGGATAACAGAGTGTGTCTAGATATACCGGTACCCTTAAAACTATTTTTATGAATTGCAATTAAGCGTAGAAATTAAACAGGCCCTAATACAGACACCATTTTTATCGGAATGCGATTATAGTTTCAATAGCAACTCGTAACGCTTTTTGGATTGAATGTGTAATGACTACTTTTAGCGACAAATTGACTTGGTCAAATACTGCATCTTAAACGGATAAATAAAATTGAAACCATTTATTTTCAATATTATCAACATTATTATTTAGTTATTAATACATTAAGCAGCAAACTCTATTAATCAAAAAGATTTGATATAACATCCGAATTCACTGCAAAAATGAGCTGAGCGATAGGTTTTACGGTTGTTGAAATTGTTCATGATGAGAATGACGATGACGACGATGATGACGATGACGACGACGAGGAGGAGAAAAACGACGATAACAATGACGATGATGATGATGATGATGACACTGATGATGATGATCACGACGATGACGACCATAACGATGTTGTTGGTGATAGTGACGATAATGCTGCTGCTGTTGCTGATGACGATGCTGCTGCTGATGATGCGGTGGAGGCGGAGGAGCAGGACGAGGACGAGGGCGACGACGACGACGACGACGACGACGACGACGACGACAACGACGACGATGATGATGATGATGATGATGATGATGATGACGATGATGATGACGATGATGATGATGATGATGATGATGATGATGATGATGATGATGATGATGATGATGATGATGATGATGATGATGATGATGATGATGATGATGATGATGATGATGATGATGATGATGATGATGATGATGATGATGATGATGATGATGATGATGATGATGATGATGATAATGATGATGATGATAATGATGAGATGATGATTATGTTGATGATGATGATCATGATAACGTTGATAACGATGATGTTGATGAAAATAACGATACTGTAAGTAGTAAATTAACTCATTAATTGTTATTATAATACACAAGCACATGCTAATGGATCTGTATCCGCAAGGCGGTCAAATGGAAACTCACTTGGTATAAATATGAAAAATTGAATCAAAATATCATAATGCGGAGTGTTAAAATGTGTTCAAATCTAGCGAAATTGTTGCAGTACTTTTCTACCGAAACCAATGCTTAGCCCAGTTATTTTAAAAATAATTTCAAAATACCACGATACACGTCAATTGGCTAACAAATACATTTGTAAGTTTAACCTCACTCAAAAACAGTATTTATTGAAGACAGGGCGTCAACAATGTCCGAGTTTCTTCAACGTAGCTTAAGTACCTAAAGTACCTTTCCGTTTGATTTATCGCAGGATCCTGGGTCCGCACCCACAGTCTTTTAAAGTGTCTGCATTAAAAAAGATAATAATTGTTGTTTGTAATAATCTTTGACAGCTCATAAAACATGTAAATCCTCAATTCGTAGAGTTTCAGTATGATTTCATTTATTTAAAAAATAAAGACGGTTAACATATTTTATACACACATATATTAGTAGCTATACGCCATATAACATAGGACATAATGTATATTATAAATCAAAGCGCTGAAGGCACTTTAGTTGTTCGCTGTTGTTAGCTTGTTCGCATTGCATATGCTTATCATTGTGCACAGGCTAATCTTATTTGACGTGCATTAAGCCTCGTTTTCCATGAAAGCAGCCAATATGTGCATATTTTAATGATAAACACTAGACTGGCCAATGGCGTTTACAAGCTGGTATATACATTCACTGCTAGAGCAGAATCATTTGTCGTCTGCTGCAGACAGGCAGTGGTAATCGTTCCTAGCAGAGTGAGTTGTGGTTCTTGCCGTACTTAAGTCTTCTAAGCACCTACTGATTTGCATTTATTACCCATTCTCTTGAAACGCCGACTAATAAAGTGCGATAAACCGCCTTTAAGCACTTGGCACATTAACAAATAAGAACATTCCACACCTAACCGAGAACCGACGTCTTTAATCGCGAAACTATTACCAGAAATTGAATACCGCCAGAAACAACAATGTGCTCACTTCGATTAAATATAAATACACTATATTCATTGCGTCCTAAGCAGTCAAACATATCAACCGAAAATACCAGCGAATACAGTATTATATATGACATCGATCTTATATATCGCCTCAGACATGCGAGAGCGCAACGATGAGTGAAGAGTGTGTGTATGAGAGTTTGTTTACAGGTCCTACTGGCCTCTTCACGAGATTTGTGTAGCCCGACCTGAATGATGAATGAAATGGATGTAGTAACAATTATATGAACACGATATATCCGTACCAATATCCATGTGAGCATATACTAATAATAATTAATTTTTTAATTGCCATAAGCTTGAAAATAAACGTAAATAGATACAACAAAGACCAATTCGGAGACTTTAAAAATTTTAAATTACCTCCCCTGCAATAGAAAATATATATGGAGACTCGCATTCTATGGAATATCAAAATCTCAATATATCTTTCTCCGAAATTTTTTTCTGGTAAAAATCATCTTAAATTTAGCTGTATATTCGTATGTAATTAATTAAACAAGAGTTATAAAAAGGCATTGCAAAAATATCGCGTTTTACTTGAATAAGTTACCTCCCTTAAGCCTATCGGAATATCAAAAATACGTATATAAACAAAACGCGTTCCTTGCATAAGTGATATTAAAGCGCGTGCCCGTGCCACTCGTCCTCCAAATACTTACTAAATATAGTACAACGTATCTACAATCATTGCGACTAACTCATACCTCAGTAAATAAGTAACCAGGATAAATATACGTTTAGGTAATTAAGATATAAAACATACATATAACAAGAAATATCTTTAAAAAAGATATACGGCGTTGATGGTGGTTGCAGTTAATGATAGGTAAAGACTTCAATGAATGAGATCAAAGATAGCGAATGTCTTTTTCTGTGCAGTTCTTAGCTGCAGCAAACGCAGTACGGGATGATACGCGGAGTTTTCGCGGCTTATTTTACATTATTACATATTGCTGGTCATAAACGTATAGATACAAAACAGAAAACCAAAAGAAGAATGGAAGTGAAACATATGAGTCAACCGGCCACACGCGAAGTATCCGTACATATTTTAAATATTTATACGCGCGTTCTTCGAACAAACCTGTTTTAGTGGTTTGTCTGGCGTTGCTATTTGATTCGATTATTAACAGTATCGAGAATCATTGCGCTCATGCTTAATTCATTAGACAATATGATGGCATAATTCTTGTTAAATTAATTAAAAATAATATTTATCATGGTATTGTTGTAAAACACATTAAGAATCTGTTATTGACAAACCATATGCTGGATATCTTCATTTAACATCTGTCTGGTCTAAAGAAAATTCCAGTTCACCTAGTTCACGCTATAGCGTCTTTATTATGTAACAATTATTTTCCTGGCCGCGAACTCCGATCAGCACATAGGGTAGAGACGCAGCGATGACCTGTATGTAAACTCTGACATTCACACACAGTGGCCGCAAATTGACCCGATATACCTCGCGAGTTGAAATGCAATGCATTAAAGTGAGTCTTCGCTTACACTGCTCTCTATACTTTAACATGTTAACATGTTGACAGGAATATGGAAGTTAGTACTAAATATGAGAACAAAGCCTTTAAATGCAAACGTTCTCGCGCTGAAAATCTTCTGAAAATAAAAGGTGGACGCACAAACTGTATTGATGTCGAGATTGAGTGTAAAACTGTTCTATCTATTAAGCCTTTTCATTAGATATAAAATTGTTTCATGCTGAACACGCAGTAAAACAGTTTTCCAAAGACGCGGACATGTTTCCAATGTTCTGGTCGTATTCTCAAATCAGCCAATGCAGTCAATGAAGTGAATTCATCTGTACTTGGCCGCGGGAAGTTTTATTTGAATTCTATTGGACGCTAACAAAGGTCAGGCTAAGGTGAAAAGCTGGCGTATACAGCTAACGCCGAAAAATTTACATGTTCCCTGTCTGCCGAACCCGATCCATGGACTATAGCCACAAGAGGTTTCTATGTACCTATGTAGCCGGATTGCGCCCTCAGAGCGCCCAACACCGACACAGATCACGCTACTCTCCGGTCAAACACAATACTGCATAGGACTGCTGCTTTTGTCACCATATTATCAGAATCATTAACGTGCAAAATGGAAACTTTCAACTGTCCTTTCACTTCATACATAAGCCATTGCCGATCTTCAATGATCGCTTATTTCCGAGAGATGCATTTTATTTTTTTTCAAACTTCGAATTTTGATATATGTTTAACTTATTCATTTAGATTACATTATTTTCACTATAAATATTGACTTTGATCCAATTATCATCTGAAAAATACGATTTCGCGATTTCTTCAAAGATCGAGCGAGCCTTTTTACCTGTTTACTTATATATATCTAATTTAAGGTTACACAGATGTAAAGTTGTCGTGGCCGAGTGGGTAAGGCGATGAAATCTTTTGGGATTTTCCCGCGCAGGTTCGATTCCTGCCGACATCGCATACTTTTTGCGACGCGTTTTATTTCTTTTCTAACGTAATTTGATTTAATATAGCACATAAGCTATGTTTATTGTTAAATATGTTGAAAATTGTATGCACATCCTTCAATTTTAAAATTAAAACAACGTTATGGCTAAATTGATTAATTTACTGCTGAAAATACGAATGATGCATGTTGCATTTTTATTTTTATTTCAAAAAGTAAACGGTAAATCTGTTTATTTTTTGGTATTTTTGCTGTATATAGTGTTTCTATAAAAACTTAATTTAAAATATAACTTAAATGATACTATTTTGAATTTTATGACACTTTGTTTTTAACCGACCCAATTTTTACTTGGCTGAAATCACTTACATTTCATGGCGCTATTCCATAGATTAAAATTTGTAAAAAATAAATGTCTGTAAAAGAATACTTATTTCATCTTGTTTTAACTTTAAACACCTTTACTGCATCTGTACACACCAACTGCATGCCCATATTTGGAAATTTGAATGAATTATGGAACTTTTATATACCCCAGGGGTGAAAATAAACTGGACAAAAGCCGAGCGTGAGGGTGGTTTTGAAAAAATCGGTTTATTTTTTTTTAAGCATGGAAAGCTACCTACAAATTTGCATGTAGTTTAGTGAAATGATGCTGATTAGGAAAATAATTAATTAAATTATATTTGGATATGTGCCCATTAGAGGTGCGCAAGCTTAAAAAGTTAGAATTACCGAAATTCCCGTTCTTACACGTTGTAGCATGGATCGGGTATTGAACACGATACACGTGTGTATTAGCACCTTACTGTAGTCCCGGCGGGGTTATCAACTGCACCAATACACCGGTAAGCAACCAGGGGAATATCATATGAAAAAAGAACTATCATGCATGTTTGATTTGTTAAAGTGTGTCACAAAATTTCGCTAACTGCCGATGTCGGCTATAATTTCGGTATAAACATGCAAAGAAATTAACATATATATAATGTTAATGCCGATATGTTATTGGACATTTTGTATGTCAAATGTTCATTATTTGTATTAAAATTAAGACGATTGTATTGAACACGATACACGTGTGTATTAGCACCCTACTGTAGTCCCGGCGGGGTTATCAACTGCACCAATACACCGGTAAGCAACCAGGGGAATATCATATGAAAAAAGAACTATCATGCATGTTTGATGTGTTAAAGTGTGTCACTAAATTTCCCTAACTGCCGATGTCGGCTATAATTTCGCTATAAACATGCACAGAAATTAACATATATATAATGTTATTGCCGGTATGTTATTGGACATTTTGTATGTCAAATGTTCATTATTTGTATTAAAATTAAGACGATGCTTATTTGCCAGAAAGCGTTTATTTCAAATTCAAAACAAGCAATAATCATACATAATACAACAATATAAAACTAACAAAATGACAACACTCTCGCTTAACGCAACGTTCAGAAGCACGCGCACTTAACAAAATTATTGCAACTAATGCAAGCTGTAATTAATATGTGACTACTTGCTATACAACCAGTATCATGCGAAAATTGATCTTATTTAATTGTGGTTCCCTCTTTGAATTTATGTTGCCTGTCGACTTTTAGAATAATGTGTCAGTAAGAAATGTATTGCTTGCTCTACAACCAGCATCATGCGAAAATGGATCTTATTTAATTGTAAATCCCTCTTTGAACTTAAGTTGTCAGTCGACTTTTAGAATAATGTGTCAGTAATAAATGTTTTTCTTCAGTTTCACATGTTTTTTTAAGAAAATTTAGTGAAAGATGCAAATGTGTCTTATTTTTTTTTTCTGTGTCTTCAATGTATCTTATTTATATGTGACTGCGTGCTTATTTTTTTTTCAAGAAATGAAAGATGCAAATGTGTCTTATTTTAATTATATTCATGTCTTAAATGTGGCTTATTTATATAAGATAAAATGATATACTGCCAGTGTCATGCAAAAAAGGATCTAATTTCTTAATATCCACATTCACGCTTTGTTCTTTATTAGCACCGTCTTTAATTAGGCTATCTATTTAAAGTACAGATTACTGTGAACTTAATAATTGTGCAACGGTGATGTTGATCCATTATCGTTGTTAATTTAAAATGTAGACAACAAGTTAGCAATTAATGAAATCAGTTATTTTGGAAGTAAATCTAATTTTTTTTCTGTACAGTAGCCAGGTGGATGTGTATTGAGCGGATAAGATAGGGATCACCACAACAAGTTTCTAATACACAGTATAGACTTCCCCTATTATTATTAATTACCTGATTGGAATAAATAAAGTGTTAAAGATCATTTCATGTGAAAAGCAGGATTTCTGACATAATTTCAATCGTTTTGCTTTTATACACAATTTCATGGAACAATGAATATATTGGCGCGATGGAACACAATTTATAAATCAAGCTGACAGTATAGTATCATTTTTTAATTATGTGTAATTTAATTCGCATCTCTCCCTTAACTCGTTCAATGACACGTGAACTTATATCAATTATAAAACATCACGTGCATCATTAAAAAAAAAAATTTAATTATGAAAACATATATGTTCTACATGGTTTTGTTTAGTTTTTTTTCTCAACCAGAGAGACATTATAAAACATTGTTATATATAAAGCGCTTTACTTTTCTACATTACATAAAGATATATCGATTTTTTTGTTAAGTGTACGTGCTTGACATATTTATAAGAAGGCAGTGTTTATTTTTGTAATAAAATCGAAAATTGACATTTAATTTGATGCAATCCACATTGTTTAGCGGCCAAGCGCAGTATTCCGCTCTCGGCGGCCGATGGTGTATTGCAATATATACAATGAAAAGCTGGGTTTCTGACATAATTTCAATCGTTTTGTTGACGCGGACGTGCTTTTTGGTGGCCAAAAATACTATTGTTCCCTTTATTTAAACCTAAATCAGTATTTTTTTACACTTGAAGGTTTGTACAGCGGGGATTTCGGTACCGGCGCGGGTTTATGTGCTTGTTAAGAATTACCGAAATCCCCGCTAAGAGGCAACATATTATCCTGATTTATGCTTTGATTAAACATTGATAACTAAATTGCAAAAGTGTATAGCATATTGTAAATAAGGTAGTACGATATCATTTGTTTCATCAGATTTGTTTGGAAAATACTTTCTGAAGACTTATTATCACTATGTCATGTTATATTTACATATACTTTTGTGTAACCAATGTTTTAAATGTACATTTTACCTTTTTTTACATTCGTTTACACATTTTTCACATTAATAAACTATTTAATAATGGAAAAAATATTCTGATAAGAGTGTTTAAATGATTAACACTAATATGATTGTGTACAAATCAACATTAATGCAAAGCCAAAACCCAAACATAATGACATATAGACCCTTTAAGGCGTAATATGGGGGATTGGCGTAAACATGGGTGATTTCGGCTCTGGGCGTACGAATGTAGCAGTACCGAAATCCCCTCTAATTATTTTCCAAAAGAAGTAACCGAATGGGAGATAATACATGTCACTGGTTGCTAATGAAAAAAAAAACACTATAATAATTTTGTTGACACTTGAAGGTTTGTACAGCAGGATTTCGGTACCGGCGCGCGTTTAAGTTCTAGTGTAGAATTACCGAAATCCCCACTGAGAGGCAACTTAATGCTGTCAAGAGTGCTTAATAATTAAAATTAATATCATTTTTTTGCACCTTAACATTCATGTGAAGTCAAAAACCATTCATACCGATGACCTATTGACCCTTTAAGGCGTAAATATGGGGATTTCGGTACTAGGCGGGCGAATGTAGAATTACCGAAATCCCCTTTTCATCATCGCACATTAGTGTAACATAAATTTTAACACAATATATGTAGGGAAACTCATATGATTCGCGTAATGTGAAAATGATTATTATGCTATAATTCGACCACGAAACTTGACGTGACTTAATACCGGACATTATGGAATGGAGCTACGCTTGCCGTATTTGACATAAGACCCATTTTCGCAAATTATCTTATCAATGCTTATATGAATTTGATTGCTATAATCTAATGCGTATTCGACACGGAATTATTGTCAAGGTTTTTCATTTTGTCAATATTTATCATAGCAGGGGACATTGCTGACATCAATATGGATACTGTTTTCATTTTCTGTCGAGAAATGATATGACTTATTATCAAGTATTTTATAGTACGGTAGCGTTCTCTTCACAAGTGAGATTTATTTGTACTGGTAAATTGCTCTTATACTCACAATTCGGACTCGACGATCGGCTCGAATAAAAATGTTAGTCGCTTAAAAGTACAAATTCATCATATTGAGCACGATTATTATTATTATTATTATTATTATTATTATTATTATTATTATAATTATTATTATTATATAGCTTTTAGAAACTTATACCTTAAAAAAAATCCCATTGGAAAAAAAAATCCCATGGGAAAAAAAATACCATGGGACAAAAAAATCCCATGGGACAAAAAAATCCCATGGGATTTTTTTATTATTTTAAAACACGATATAACGCGTTGAAATCGCGAGAAATGCTCATCATTTGTTAAAAGGTAGTGTTTCTGAAGGTTACATGAATAAATCTCTAAAAATCAGAAAAAATCCCATGGGATTTTTTTTTCCCATAAAAAAATGGGATTTTTTTTCTATCAAAGTAAATTGAACGAAAATAAGCACAAATGCTTTAACAATGCTTAAAATCGATAACTAAGCACAAACGAACGTGTTTTATGTTTTTGAAAATCCCATGGGATTTTTTCTCCCATAAAAAAGCTGGAGAAAAATCCCATGGGAGAAACCAAAATTCCCATGGGATAATGAAAAATCCCATGGGATATTACAAAAATCCCATGGGAACCCCAACTTTGCAAATAAAGTTCATAGTGAAGAAAACGCATTTAACAAGCAAAAATAACCAATTATTAATCACAAGTTAGACTTTTATCTTATACTTTATCACAAATAAGCAAACCTTCAAGAAAAAGGGTACTTAAGTTTGCGAAATTTCGGTTTCGCAAAGTTTTTCCGGTGGCCGTTATATACGGAATATTACGCCAGTCAATTGTTGCAAGAGTTTGTATCATACGAGTGGCTTGTGTGATGACGTATCACACGAGAGGCGGAGCCTCGAGTGTGATGCGAACTAGCACAAGCCACGAGAGTGATACAAACTCTTTGAACAATTGACTAGCGTTATATTTCTTTTATTATATACAAAAACTAATCGAAACAGTTAACAATTGTATTTTTTACTTTACAAAACTGACAAAACAATGACTAAAAGTTCGGTACGCCATAGTTCATTTAAGACGCGTATGAATACAGTTTATGTAAATTAACGTGTAAACATTCGAACCGGGAGAACACAGGTTTACGAAATGCTTACCTTAAAGCCATCGTTAATCCAATGTTTATAACAATTAAATCGACAACTTTAAATTTTAATCCGATGTTAATAACAAAAACGCTGAAACGATATGCATTTCCACATCTTTCTTCCATGTCTTTATCGAAACTTAGTTTAAACCACACTATTTTATTGTATTCCTATCATAAATATACATTTATGCATGGTAAACACACACTCCAAAATAAGTTTTGAATTCGTTCTATGTTTTTAATAAATAGTTTATTGTTAAAAAACATCACGTCCGACATGTCCTTAAATTCCAGAGAGTTTAGATAAAACCATTGTGTTTCGACACAAAAATGACGTCACACGATGTACTACGTAATATATTTCGTAATATTAAATATTTCAATTTTCGTTGCGCGTAAAGTGACGTCATTAAATGGGTCAAAGTAGTCCGGCTAGTATGATAATACGGAATTGGAAACACCGAGTAGCGTAATACGGGATTTTTTATTTCAACGATTGATACAACCTGTATTTTGTAAAAAGCATTAAACAGGTATATAATAAAATGAAAAAGGAGCAGGATGCTATGAGAAAAGATATGAAGGATCTCATGACATCGATGACCGCAACGAATAAGCAGCTCAGTGAGGTTCCTTCTTTTAATCTGAAGCTGATATCTGTCCAGGATATACTCGATGATTTTGACAGTCACGTGAAAGACTTCGCGGCGGAAGTAGGGCGACGCACGCACCTGTTTACACGCGGACTGGAGAAGGAGAAGGCAGCAACCAAGTCACGATTGAATTCTTTACGGAAGATTTAGGAGGGCGTACAGTCCAATATTAACCTATTGATTGGTGTTTCTGATTAGTTTTTAGAACGGAAGATGGCGGACTCGGTTTGACGGATTGAAACTCTTGACAATACAGTCAGACATGAATGGTGCAGCCAACAAAATGCAAGCTCAAATAGCCACCGTGAAACTGAAAGTAGTAGCTACGCAGAACAACACTCAAACTCTGCAGTCACGGGCTCTAAGTCTCGAGGGCACGCAAGCGGATCTTAATTTAAAGACAGCGGATATTGAATCACACGTGGAAACAACACAAGGACACATCGTTGGATGAATTGACACTCTGCACTCTGGAAAATACGCAGTCAGGCATGAAAGGAGCAGAAAACAACACACAAGCTCAAATAGCTACCGTGGAACAAAAAGTAGCAGCTACAAAGAGCAACAGCCACACTCTCCATTCACGATTTAAAAGTATGGAGGGAACACAAGGTGTTCTTAAAAAATATAACAAGGGTTATCAAATCACAAGTCGATGCAACAGGAATACAGACGTATTGAAACTCTGAAAAAGACGCAGTCAGATATGAAAGGAGACGCAATCAAAATACACGCTGAAAAAGGCTACCTTGGAACATAAAGTAGCAGCTATGCAGAGCAACACTTACAATCTCCAATCACGGGTTCAAAGTCTGGAGTGGACGCAATCGGATATTTTTTCAAAGACAAGGACTATCGAATCACAATTCGATGAGACACTACTACATATAGTTGGACGGATTGCAACTTTGGAAAACACACAGTCAGGCATGAACGGATCAGCACATAAACCACAAGCTGAAATAGCTACCGTGGAACAGAAAGTAGCAGCTACACAGAGCAACACTCACAATCTCCAGTCACGGTTTCAAAGCAAAGGAGGGAACGCAAACGGATTTCAAATCAAAAACAATAACCACCGAGTCACAAGTCGATACGACACGAGGACAGATATACCTGCTCCAACAAAACATAGGTACGTGTGGGGTTTCATAAGTGTCTTTATAAAATTCGTAACTGAACGTCGGATCTAAATATTTGTTTGACTTTTTATCCGCTAGGTTTTCAAACGTCAATATTATTTGAAAATAAGATATATAGATACGTGTCCCAAATTCCAATAAATATATTGAATAAAAGTTCATGTAATTGTGTTCAATAAAAATTGCAATGTTCAAAACATGAATGCCGTAGACATAATCATCAGTTATAATGTGCTGAACTGTGAATAAAAATATACCTTGCTTCAGGTACATGTTTCGGTGTCTCGACCAGGCTTCAAACAGATAACACATATATCAAAGAAATTATCATCAAATTCGATCACGTTTACTACAACGAAGGAGGCTCCTACAGCCCAATGACCAGCATCGTCACTGTACATGTTAGTGGAGTATACGTCATCATGTTAAACGTTCAAGTATATGTTGATTAAAGCGACACGAATCGAATGGCACATGTTGTACGGTGTGTGAATGGTAATACAAAAGCAGAATCTCCAGTAACGGGCTTGGCACCAAATTTGACTGGTGGGAATGCTGTTGTGTTGAAAGTCTTCAACGGGGACATTTTATTATATGTACCGCGAAATTGAGACAGCAATATTACATTTACATGGGCAGAACCAAGTGTATCTTTAAAGAACATGTTTTCCTACATAACCATAAGTTATATCCCATAGTCATTCCAAATGAATGGACAAAGACATCCTATATGATATTTCATTAAATTGAATATGTACGTGTATGCGGAAATCCGTGGAACCCAATATTGTCTTTGCCGTAGATTTTGGTTTAATAGGCGAACCACAGCGAAATATAATTGAATTTCGTGCCCCAATTGTATCCGCCTAATTAACATCCCGATAATTTGAGGATATCGCAGATTCGGTATGTAATAAATATGGAATGTATGCTCACTTGAGATTTCTTTAGCCTGTTTTTCTTTCCATAAAATTAGTTATTTCAGAAAATGGTTCACATTGGTCAGGTTTAACGTCGCGTTTAAATGGTCGAATTTGTTGAATAAGCCTAACAACATTTTGTCGATTCCTTGTTTGCGTAGAGTATATCTGATCTAACGTAAGGATTCCTCACCATGTTTGCGTAGTTTATATCTGATCTAACGTAAGGATTCTCTCCATAACACAACACTTTATGTGTGAGTTCTTAATGCAATGCGGTAGTTATTTTCTAAACCTGGACACCACAATGTCGTTTTGTTTTATTTGGACGCCCCAGTCAGTGGTTTCTTTTTTGGAAGTGCGCCCTAAAATTCCGTCCCTTCTTCCTCACGCCATTGCTTCCGCCGGGTGGCGTCAAGGTCGATTTCTTCTATGGCATGCGGCTCTCTCGGTTTTTCTTCGTCATCGGACATCTTACCGATGTTGCGTCCGACACATATAAGGATGCCGGATGCCATGTTGCGATCAGCCCTAGAACGGCCAGTACAAAAGACCAATTGAGAGAGTAATCGAGTCGCTTGATGGCCACAGCGTACACGGCTATGCCAATAGCGGCAAGGCATCCTGCAAGAAAATAAAATAAGTGTATAAGACCATGAATAAAAATACAGAGAAGGGTTCAGGAAAGACAATTGTTTATAAGTACTTAATTACTGGATTATATTGCTATGCAATTGAATAACATTAACCCTGAAATAAGTTGATATTGTTGTCATTAAAGGGTTATACAGATTTAATTATGAGAAGGACCACCTGTTCGTTCGAGTTTGTTGATGGTTCATGTCCACATCATGCACTACAACTAGGAGCTCCAATAAACATAAAACCAGTATTGATCAATAGCCCCCGGCTGTAGTAAACTTGAAACAATAAGCAAAATAAACTTCAACATCTGTTTGACCAAAGAGGCTTTTTTATTGAAAGTTGTTTTGAGAATAACACTAAACGTTGTATGTCATAATATCACTTATTTGTGTTCGAGCTTTGAGGAGAAAACGTGTCTGATGTATCATTTATTACTTGGAGAACGTGATTTTATGAAAAATGACTAGCGGGCAAATGCATTTTATTTTATACAAAATGTCAATCATCTAGCTTTGCTAGTTTCCTATATGCATAGTATATTTTAGTAGGAGTTGAAGAAGGTGTGAAGTTTTTTAATAATGACGATAACAAATGTGCCCGGACAACTACATAGCATCCTGCCATTAGGAAGGATGCCTGCAATATGACATTATCTGCTTTGATTAGTGCAGAATAAATAACTTCTATATGACGATTTTATGTCTATAGACATACATTCAGAATGGAATATTGACATATACACGGACTACATCAATTTGGAGAACAATATACTAACTTAGTTTCGTGTTTTCATAATGGGATAAGTTATACAGATGCCATGTTTAACATCTGGTAATGTCCATTGATTAATATAGGTACATATATAAGCTATATGATATAAGATATAAGCTAATACCTACTGAAATAACACTAAAGTAACGTTACGCTAATGGATCTGCCACATGTGTAGCTTTCTAGTATAAATTATATATACCTGTCAGGTTCGAAGTTATGATTGCGCCAGTGGCGAGGCGTTTCTCCTCGTAGAGGCCGCACAGGAAGAAGACGGAGAGAACCGTAAAGAAATAGAAGCAGATCAGCGCGAACACATTCAGAACAGCGCTGGCAATAATGATACCTTTCTCTAGATGATAAACAAATACATGGATTTGATTGAGAAAAAATCGTTAGTGTGTGTTTCTTATATCTTAATTTGATAAGGTTAATGTTAATGTGAATATGTGAAGATATAATTTATTTAAATATACATTATACAGCTTAGTATCCGGTTTAAAACAAAGATGAATCTTACTGTGCGATAAATTTGTTCAAACGCGGCATGAAACAATCAAAAACAAAACACTAAACATCGTGCACATATAAATACACTGGTTTACTTAAAGCGATATATTTGCATACTACGCAAAAACAGATAGGCGACTATTTACTTTTGTAAAGTAAACGGGTTCTTGTGGTGCACAATGGCTATTTGAGCATAATTGAACCATGCAATTATTATAAATCATAGCTTCGTTAGCGTATTTGACGATAAGTTGGGTTTAAATCAGTGGTCATGAGAGCATTTTTGAAGCAAAAAAATATGTGGAAGGCTTTTAATTATATATTTAGTTTCGTTACCGTATGCATCACCGTTGAAATGGTAATGGATATCAAAGCAGGTGTCATTGATTGTCGGACACGCAGTAAACAGACCGGCGTGCGTGGAAAAGCTGGCGTCCGCCTTCGTGGCCCAGTGACGTGACGCCACAGCCGTGGTATAGAGAATGAAGGCAACGAGGTTTACTAATATTGCCTCCACGCTCCAGTGCATCTTGTGTTGATACGTGCACATGTTGTCCTCAACTCAATATGTTACCTAGGATGGCATAACGAGAATATAACGATATTTGTGATCCTAATTTACACAACGTTTAGGAACTCCCAAACCCTTACTCTAAAACTAACCATAACCCAACAGTCATTTCTCCTAATCCTTACTCTAACACTTAGCCTTATCCCTAACCTCCACCCTTACTCCAACTTCTAACCCTTAGCCCTTTGAGCTGAGTTCGCATCAATAGGTTTAAACAGGTGTATTTATAACACTTACATTGTTAAACAAATTATTTGATTTAATATCAGTAAGTTCTTTTAAAAATATGTTTACACGGAGGCTTCCTAAAAATCTAGAATATTATTTAGCAAGTATAGTTATCAATCGAAAACTGAATGGCATTGTTACGTTGAGTCGTCTTTTGTGAAGTCATATCTGTGAATGTTTAATAAATTCGGATCTTGAAATATTGTCCGTTCGACAAAAGTATAAACTAGTGAGAAGAATTTCAATGTGTACAAGACGTTTATATTAAAAGAGGTATGCATTGATTTACTGTATATAAATCATCACATGGAGTAAATTGACATCGGTCAATATATTATACACACGTGGATAAAAACTATGTAGTTGTTAAGACATTTTGCATTCATTATTTTGTTTTAAATGACTTTTTTTCGAAATTAATTAGGGCTAAACATTAAGAGCAGACCTCTGTACGGTTTCATTTTTATATGTGTGTATGCTGTTTTGTATTGTGCTGTTTCGTACTGTTTTGGAAGTTGGTCATTGTATGTGAGTAGAATGCAATACTGATCCAGCAGCTGGAGTTTCACTTCTATATATTGAAAAGTGTTAAATGCTGCTAGAGGTTACTTGTTAGAAAAATTGCAATCTTTACTAGACATATCAAACAAAAGATAAATACGTTGATTTCGTTTGTTTTGTAATCTTCACACGAAGTCATGATGTAAACAAATGATGCATTTACTATGTTGGTATTTAAAGATACGTTCGAAATTAATTAGGGCAACATATAATTCAGATAATTCTTTTTAGCTTGAACTTCGTTTTAAATGCTGCTAGAGAATTGCATCAAAATGCTGTCATAATGGTATGGGAAGAAGAATGAGCTTAAAGAGATAAATAGAAAATACTAGGTTAGCGTTGAATACAAAGAAGTTTATGTTGCAAGGCTTAGAACGCCGGGAGCGCGAGCCTTGAACGATATATATATATACTGACATTCCCTGTATAGCGGGGTGTCGATACAAGACCTAGTTATGTGGCGACAATATAAAACCTTGTTGCAGGGTGTTTGTATATATGCTATATAAAGCCCAACAGCTTTAGGACTAAATTCAAATAACTATAATATTTCTGAACACATTACTTTTGCTATAAATAACATAAAAGTAGAAAACTTATATTTATTATACAAGTTGTAAAAATGATGATTATAATTATGATAATAATAATAATAATAATAATAATAATAATAATTATAATAAAAAAATTAAATAATAATAATAATAATAATAATAAATAAAATAAATAAAAAATAAAGTAAATAGTATTATTTTTATTATTTTATTATTATTATTATTAAAATCATCATCATCATACAAGACAATTTAAATGTATAATACGAGATGTAATAATAGTATTATTATTATTATGGAGTTCAATAATTTTTAAATTTACTCTAAGTACTTTAATTATATTCATTTTTTAATAATGATAACAATAATAATAATAATAATAAATAATAATAATTATTATTTTAATAACATAATAATAATAATAATAATTATTATTATTTATTTATTTTTTTAGTATTATTAATATTATTATTTTATTATTAATTATTATTAGTAGTAGTAGTAGTTGTAGTAGTTGTAGTAGTAGTAGTAGTAGTAGTCGTAGTAGTAGTAGTAGTATTATGAAATGATAATAGTAATAATAAATATTATTATCATTAGTTTGTTTATTATTATTATAAATATTATTATTTTTATTAATTATGATTATTATTATTATTATTATTATTAATTTTATAAATATTATTATTATTTTTTTATTATTATTATTTATTATTATTATTATTATTATTATTATTATTATTATTATTATTATAATTTTTATAATGATTATTATTTCTAATAATATACACATAGACATATGAGTAAATTCAAAATTACGGAACTCCAAAATCATATTATTAATGATGACACTTATATAACATGTTATCATAAAAGTATAATTTGTTAATAGAGTTCCTCGAAGGAGGGCGAACATGTTGCCAGGGTGGTCTGTTGATTTCGTTAAAATGAGTTATCATTTCCTAGAATAAATGAAAACTATGTCGAGACCAGATAAGTCTTGCGCTTGACCAGAAACTTCGTTCTTGGTTATAGGTCATGATACACATTACAGTTAAGAAACCAATTAGACACACAGTATCCTTAACAGAGACGTATTTTTAAATTCCGAGATCACATGAAAAACATCAGACACCACTTATAGAAACCGTGTCTGAATAATGATTTTCGCATAATATTGAAAAATATAAGAACAAAAATCACCAAGTATGATGAAATGAATTGAACAAAACATGTTTAATGTGGTGAACAACGTGCCAGATTCGGCATCATTCATCTAAAATTAAAATAATAAAAATTCATTTAACTATGTGATATAAGGTTTGGGTAAGTTTTAAAGTTATTTCCTTTTTTAATTAAACTGGTGTTTTGCGCTTATTTGTGTTTTTACTTGGATTTAATTACATTTATTGTCATGTTATTATCTTAACGCATATTATGAGTATGAAGATACATTGACTTAAAAAATCATTGTAATATAATGAGCATTTTAATTCACTTCCGATTTCTAATGATATAATGCGTATAGAGAATACTAGATATATATACTCTTATTTAGCCACACGTACAACACATAAACCAGAAGCCTTGCCGTTTTGAGTTTTCGTGCCGAGAAAGTAAACTTATACATGTATGTTGTAACACCTACGGTGGTATAGAGGCAACATTCACTTCTCTTTTTTAAAATTGCTCTCCTCTTTTTTCTATTTAGTAGTAGTAGCAGTTGAAGAAGTAGTAGTGGTAGTAGTATTAGTAGTAGTAGTAGTAGTTGTAGTAGTAGTAGTCGTAGTAGTAGTAGTAGTAGTAGTAGTAGTAGTAGTAGTAGTAGTAGTAGTAGTAGTAGTAGTAGTAGTAGTAGTAGTAGTAGTAGTAGTAGTAGTAGTAGTAGTAGTAGTAGTAGTAGTAGTAGTAGTAGTAGTAGTAGTAGTAGTAGTAGTAGTAGTAGTAGTAGTAGTAGTAGTAGTAATAGTAGTAGTAGTAGTAGTAGTAGTAGTAGTAGTAGTAGTAGTAGTAGTAGTAGTAGTAGTAGTAGTAGTAGTAGTAGTATTAGTAGTAGTAGAAGGAGGAAGAGAAGTAGTAACAGCAGCAACAACAACAACATCAGCAGTAGTAGTAGCAGCAAAATAAGTACTAATAGTAGTATGTTATGTTATATCAGAGCCTTGCCTGCTTTGACCAGCTATATATATGCGTACAGAATATTTACACATGTTACGCAAAATTTGATTGGCTGACTAACTCGGGATCTCGAGATAGCAAAAATTCTCTCCTCTTTTGTTTAATGCACTCTGCCTTTAATTTCTGCACCGCTCTTTTTTTAATTGTGCGCCGCTTTTATTTTGTCGTGGCCACGAGATAGAAAAAAGAGGAAGAGGAGAGCAATTTAAAAAAGAGAAGCACCACTCTGTTTTTTAATTGTACGCCGCTTTTATTTAGTTTTGCACTCCTTTGTTTTTCTATCTCGTGGTCACGACCACGACATAGCTAACTCGTGGCCACGAGATAGAAAAAAGAGGAGAACAATTTAAACATAGAGAAGTGAATGTCACCTCTGTGCCACCGTATTTACCCGCCATTGACTCTTTTTTTTATTTTCGAAAGTAAACGCGAATATAGTTTTCAAAGAGTGTTGAATATTCAGTACGGTGTTCTAACTTGAAAATGCGAGTATGCTGATGAACTACAATATGTGTGTTAAGTTTCTGAGATATACATGCAATTTATAGATAAAGAATAAAAACTTTTGACATTGAAAGTTTATATCATCATTGATTTAATTTCTTCTCAACTTATTGAAGATCCGCTACTCGATAAACGATGGGTGCATGTATATGTATTATACAAGTATAGTAATCTTGAATCTTAGCGCGATACCGAAACAAAACAAAAAAGAAATACTTGTATTGTTGATTTTTTTAAGTGTTACTTTACTCTTCAGTCTTCATCGAACCACTCATTCATTTGTAATAACAGTGTAATATGGATGTAACGTTACACAACAAACCTCCATACATTTATTTTATAAACCGAAATGATGTGAATTAAATGCAATATTAAGAAGTAAAGCGATAGTTTAATTCATAATGTTGCTTATAAAAATTCTTACATTGAAACTAAAGTAACACATTTATCATCGAAACATTGAATCAAGTAGAACTAAATCAAAATAAATTATTTATAAATTCATTGACTAACAGTAATTCCAATGTTTAAAAAAAATCGGGTTCAATTTTCCTTAGCAAAACAAAAGTAACTACAAGAAATTGTTATAAATTAGGACCGCATTATGGGTTTGAATGCATTCAATATCCACAAGTTTCTTCACATGTATACATTTAACATGTCGATATATAGCAATCGGCAAAAACACAATAATGTACGCAACATTATAAATGCATGAATAAATCTATACAAAATAATCACCATTCTAAACACACAATTCGGAAAACAAAAAAATTAAACAAATGGTGTAAAATAAAACACTCAACAATATTTAACAATAAACAAAACACATTTACGTGTATTATGTTCCCGAAAAACTAAATAATTAGGTCAACAGTTTGATTTAATTTGCAAATTACAATGTAGGTAAGTATGAGAGTACTATGCAATTAAGTGTATCATACGCTTTTGTGAACTTGAAAGAATAACAAGTTTTTATCTAAATCATTGTCACTACCTTAGTCATAAGAATTTCCATGACGACCGCAGCGGTTGCCAGACTGAGTAGGTTGTGGACAAGCATTTCCATCAGCTTCTCCACTACGTACAGGCACTTCAAGTCCATTGTAGTCTCAATCCTTTCCTACGGGTGGGAGACATGGACGCTTCGAGCGGACACAGAACGCAGGGCACATGCATTTGAACACAAATGTCTCCGAAGACTGCTCCGCATCTCATTTACGTAACACAAGACCAACGAGTACGCCGGAACATGACTCCAGCACTTTTGTCCCACAAAAACCCCTACTGGCGACCGGCAAACGACGAAAGCTGGCTTGGTTTGGACACGCCACCAGACACGAGTCTCTGTGCAAGACTGTTTTCCAGGACACGCTAGAGGGGGGTCGACGTCGAGGCCGTCAGAAAAAAATTGGATAGATAATGTAAAAGAGTGGAAAGGATGAATTACTCTCAGCAGCACACAACAAACCTGACTGGAGGAGGATTTATGTATTGTCGTCCCTCATGTCCCCCGGGCTTGATGATGATGTGAACTATTCTGAGAGTTTGGGTCAAAACGGGGTACGTGGACAAAATTGAGTTATTTACATTTTCGGAAAGCTACATGTATGGTGCATACGGTAAAATTAAGATGTTTGCAAATTTTATCTGTTTAAGGTTAAAAGGGCTGATTTAGAAATTCCTATTAAAACACAAAAAATAAACATTTCTTGATTTATTTTCATATCAATAAATTATGTTAATACGATTTTTATACGTCTGCAAGAGAATGAAAAAATCAGTAACATATGCTGTTATAATATGATATACTTAATACTTTTCAAGAATAAGAAAACATTACACACATTTTAAAATGTCTATTGGTTACCATGGAAACACCTTAAATAATTCAAACTATTGAAATTTTGTGTATGAAATGCATTTTTTAACTATTTTCTGTTTAATAAATGATATATTGAAAAAACATTCTTATATACCTTATGCAGATTCAAAGTCATAGTGTCTATCTCAAAAGATATAGACTCTTGTGGTTATTTGCTCTAAATTCGTTTGCAGTACATTTGGATCGGATAAGATTACCTACAACTACCAAAAAATCATTTTAACAAATTAAATGACACTACAAAATATGTCTTACAAACTGCACCATTATATTTCAAAATTTAAATGCACTGTTTTCCAAAAATCATCATGGATTATTCACAAAGATTCTCAATAGTTTAATTGTACTGTAACCATGGAAACCAAAATCTATACACAACATTATTTATTTGAAAGCGGTGAAAATAAAATAATGTATTTAAAAGACGTAAACGTTAAATATTATGTTCATTTAACCTTGTAAAAAAACGACAAAAAACAATGCTATTACAAATTGCATTTTTAAATCTTAGCAATTCAGATTTAATTAAAATTCAAGTATTATATACATCTTTAAAAAATTAAAACAGATCCCATTTAATTAAGTACATACATAGACAAACATAATGTTCTCAGATTTGTTCAATGTTCATCTAATTGTACAATTAATTTACAATTAATTTACACATGGCTATCTTAAAACCTATTTAACTACAATACATTCAGGAATCATCAATTTTTTAGTATTAGTTGCATGGCAATGATCACAACTTTGTGGTCACCATGGTTACCATTGTGAAAATTAAAAATGCATACAGTTGTTTTAAGTAGACATATAACATTAGAATGGAATTAAAATTATAAAAACTGCATAATAAAATGAGTATAGGAAAAAAAAATCTTATACATTCAAACTTATTCCATAAATATTAGTAAGGTCTCGAGACAGTTAACTCTTAAATCTACAATTGTTGCAGCACATTATCATAGACTGCTCATGATTTGAAAATATTACAGCAACTAGGTATAATATGAGTTATTAGTCACATATTGTTTGCATTGCTACATCTGCAAGTGGTATAGACAGGAATAGTTCCTTTTGCACAGCATTCTTATTCTTCCTCTTATAGCACAGGCATTGAGCAGAGAGGCGTAGTGTTTCCTGTTGAATTGGTATACAATAGGTTATGAAACTTCTTCCCAAGAAGGTCATGCATTACTTGACATCTTCTGCACATTGACCCTGTCTTGCTTTTTATCTTCCAGCTGGCATGCCTTATGTTATTCAGTGTACATGTAAAACAAAAATGAGATCAGTTTTCATGAAATTAAGCAAATTAAGGTCATTATGCTGCTAATGGCAACATAAAATTTAAATTGCAATTTCACTTTTATAAAGTGACAAACAATGAGTATAGGGGAATTTGCTGATAGGAATTTATCCAAAACAAAACTGTTATTTTTTTAACAAATCTAGGTGGGAAATATAAATAATTAAGTGATATAATTTCACAAACAAATAAGAACTTCATTTATTAACTTAATGTAAACCAAATATAAGGAACTGGAAAATGTCACTGTCGCCATTTTTACTTTCGTTTCAGTTGTATTGTTTTTGTAAATATGGTGGACATTAAACCATAAAAAGGGAACTTGATAAAAAGAATAATACTTACCTTTTCAAAGACGAGTTAAATCCAAACATTATTATTAGCATCGAGCTAAAATTGGTATCAACACGTGTTGAATCAAAGTGCTAAAGGCGCTGTAGGTGTTCGCTTTTGTATAAATTTGCACGCAACTTAGCTTAAAAATTATGTTATAGCTTTTTATATTGCAAGTTTTAAATGAACGCAACCAATTCAAATTTATGAAAAGTGTATCTTAAAGCACAGGTCCAGATGTGTGTTTTTTTAATTTTTAATAAAAAAATTTAGCTTCATTTTCGGAAAACATATGCATAAATTGTCGTCCCAGTAACAGAGACTCTCTTTAAACGAAAAACCATTATAAAATCAGAAATGTCATCCTTGATTAGCTTGTGCGAATTGCACAGGCTAATCAGTATGCACAGGCTAATCTTATTTGATATGCATTAAGCCCGTTTTCCCTTAAAGCAGCCAATATGTACAAATTTCAATGATAAACACAAGCCTGGCCTATCTCGTCTTACAAGCTGTTAAACACTATTAGTCATATACACCCACTACAGTATACCTACCAGTGGTAAACTATAAACAGACAAATGTGGTGGTTATCTTTCCTAGCAGACGCTCTTAGCATTAAATGCTAAGCTATGGAAAGACAACCACTGCCTGTTGCAGAATAATTTTTGTTCGTCTGCTGCAACAGGCAGTGGTTGTCTTTCCATAGCCTAGCTAAGGCTTCTAAGGGCATACTGATTTGCAAAATATGCTCTGTAACAAAAGTGTGAGCGAACGCTTACACTAAAAATTGTGTGTAGCTATGGCCAAATTCGTTAAGGGGAGTAGCAAGTCAGCTCATTGAAATAATTGGTGGCCGACTTTGGTAACAGGGAAGTAATAACTCAGCTAATTGACATTAAAAGGTCAAAATCAACTATTTGTTTGCTAAACAATTCTTTTAAGTACTAGTCTGTGCCGATATTTATATTTATTAAAGAAGATAATAGGTAAAATCACAGAAAACCTTGGGCAATGTATCAAAATTCAGCGCACGTTTAGCGACGTCATTTCGAATGAGTTTTCTCATTATGACGCTTGCCGCAGTAGTACCAAAAGTCTCAAAACACGACACATGAGGATGATGATGATGATGATGACGATGATGATGATGATGATGATGATGACGATGATGATGATGATGATGATGATGATGATGATGATGTTGATGATGAAGATGATGATGATGATGAATATGATGATGATGATGATGATGATGATGATGATGATGATGATGATGATGATGATATGATGATGATGATGATGATGATGATGATGATGATGATGATGATGATGATGATGATGATGATGATGATGATGATGATGATGATGATGATGATGATGATGATGATGATGATGATGATGATGATGATGATGATGATGATGATGATGATGATGATGATGATGATGATGATGATGATGATGATGATGAATTTGATGATGATGATGATGATGATGATGATGATGATGATGATGATGATGATGATGATGATGATGATGATGATGATGATGACGACGATGATGATGATGATGATGATGATGATGATGATGATGATGATGATGATGATGATGATGATGATGATGATGATGATGATGATGATGATGATGATGATGATGATGATGATGATGATGATGATGATGATGATGATGATGATGATGATGATGATGATGATGATGATGATGATGATGATGATGATGATGATATGATGATGATGATGATGATGATGATGATGATGATGTGATGATGATGATGATGATGATGATGATGATGATGATGATGATGATGATGATGATGATGATGATGATGATGATGATGATGATGATGATGATGATGATGATGATGATGATGATGATGATGATGATGATGATGATGATGATGATGATGATGATGATTGATGATGATGATGATGATGATGATGATGATGATGATGATGATGATGATGATGATGATGATGATGATGATGATGATGATGATGATGATGATGATGACTTACCTTACCTTTATACAATAGGATAAACTAATATAATGTTCTCTTATAGTACAAAGAATTTGCGCATAACACAATCTACGATTATTTTATTTTCCCGACGCGGGTTTATTTCTAAAAATTATTTTATTCCAGCAATATAATGGCTTAATACTTCTTTCTGTAACTGTAAATAATTACACTTATAATAAATATGAATAAGAGTAAAGACAAAATTACTGAACCCCATAATGATGCTATTAAATATGACACTTATGTTACATCTGTAAATGTTTATGTTAATACTTGTATTGAATACAATTTTTAAGGTATCGAAAACGATACAACATCATTATACGTATTAGTATACACTATTAAATGAAGGGAAGAATGTAAACGTCTTCCTAGTAAACAGTACATTCTCCATTGTTCAGGCAGACAGTAATGAAACAATGGCTCATACCAGCGCAGGCACACACACACGCGCAAACAACCTCTTAGGGACCTTTTCACAGATTTTGGCATTTATTGAATCTTGTCATTAAATGCTTTATAATGATAAATTTAGACATTGGACCCAAAAATCTCCAGTAAAAAAAAAACAAGAATACAATGAAACAAAGGGGAAAAAAGTAACCATCAACAGGGCTCGAACAACTGACCCCTGCAGTCCTGGAGTAAAAAAGTATCCCGCCCAGACCACTCGACCGTCCGTGCTCATGCTTTGAGCGGATGTGGTTTTTACCTATATAAGCAATCCTTGTAGTTTCCCAAAATACGACGGCAACACCAGTACTTTCAAAGTTATTTAATCGTTTCGCGTTGCAACGCTTTATAATTTTCAGGTTTTCAAATCGTCAAAAGATGCATATAATGAAAATTATAGAGCATGGTAAATGTTCAGTGTTACTATTTCCTCACACATATCATAACTAAAGCGAAAATTTGCGAATCTGAAACAACTTTTTTTTATTTTTTTCAATTTACCAAAACTTGAAAAGGCCCCTTTAACGAGTGTGGGTCTTTATTAGGTTATCAATTAGGACCGCTTCATAATTTCAAATGCATTCACTATTGCATTCAATATTCAAAAGTAAAATTTAACATGTCAATATATAGCAATTGGCAAAACACAATAATTTACACAACATGAGTTTTTTAAATGGTGGTAAAGACAATACATGGCCATCTTGCATAATACAAAACAACGCATTTAGTAAGTTTATAAAAAAAATCACAATAAGGTGAATCAGTTCAATTTCATGTGCACAATTAGAGTAGAAGTTATAGAACTGAAGGTACATATTATAACGTCTGGCGAGATATTATTCAAATATCATAAATAACAAAATGCCGTAAATGAAATTCAATTGCCAATGAACGTTTACGCCTGGAAAATTGTTCTTAATATCATACGAAAACGCAACCGCTACCACCAAAGTATTGTCCCCATTTAAGGCGACCCAGAAGAACAGCCTGTCGACTTTGTCGACAAAATTAGACTGTACTGACCTTTTTAACTAGTACTTCTTTTATATTCTTGATATGATGACATATACAATGATGCAGATTTGAGCTGCCGTGCGTTCGGTCGATTTTTTATACTATGCGCTTATTTCTAATCCGGATGGCATCGTTTCATTACATATGCTTTCATAGAAGTTTTCTCTAAACAATCCGCTTTCTTCATGTAGCGCATTAGTTTTATATGAGGCATATGTGTGGAATTTGAAATCAACAAACAAACAAATTGTCTGTATGTGATTTACAACCGTTTGGACAACTGTTGTCGTTACTTCATCAAGCAAGTTATTTGCGCTAAAAATGCAGATGCGTGTCTATTATTTTCAAATATGTTTAAATCGGGTAAAAGGTAACCAAACATGAAAACAGGTTTCAAGTATAATGTTTTGTAACATATCTTTGTAACAAACCGTTATTTTATTTACAGCATCACCTGCTTTATTACAAATATATAGGTAAGCTTAATTGCACGAAAATAGAATAAACGTCAATAACATATTACATACAAAAACAATTGTTACACATGGTGATCTTTGCAACATCAAATATCAACAGAACCTTTCAAGTATAATGATTTAAAATGTTGAAATAGGGCGGACAACACTAAAATATAGCAATCAACATAAAATTTAGTGCATAACACGTAATTTCGTAAATACCAGCATACTGGTCTTATTCTTTTCTAATTATATGAACTATGTTTGATGGAAGAATCATTTAAAAATTATTACTTTATCTCGATGCATCAAAAGCTTTTGAATTACCAAGCGACAATTTTCGGAAATGGTCCTTGGTGTATTAAGAGAAGATCTTGAGATGGCTATCTGAAACCCGTTAGTATCAAGCCCGGGACCACATAATTGTTAGACAGACACTTTTTCAATTTTGCTACCGCTAACTTAGACCGTTCTTAGCTATATCGCTGGAGCTACGCTGTCCGCATGTGGCATAACACCCATTTTTGCGGGTCATATATTGTTTCATAGCTGTTGCTCATGATGCATTAGAAAAAGCCATAAGAACATTTTCGTGAGCATCTCTTTCCCTGACCATCCGACAATATTACAATATTCCAATATTCCAGCACAATTTAGGTAGGTAGAAGTTAAATACATGAATTGTAAGATTACTCGTTTTATATGACCTCAATGAATGAAGAGATGACTCTGTAGTTTTTAAATATTCATCATATGCACTTAACAAAGAATAAAACATTGCATTGCCTGTGCCCTAAATACAATTCTTATAGGCGATTTTAATAGTCAATTATTACTTGATTTTGCGTTCACTATCTGATAAACTGACGCTCTAAAAAGGGTTGGGTATATCTATAACAAATACCTATTAATTAATAAGGTGTATATTCAGGATCTAAGTCTTTTGTCCATATTTAATTAAACGAGTTCATAAATTGTGTTTATTATCGAGCTTTAGCAAAGACTGTTCTATTAGTACCGAAAAAACTAATATTAAAATGTGATGAATATTTTCGTGTTTAAAATATTTATGTATATAATATGTATTTTAGTAAATGGTTCCATCAAATTTGATGATAACAATTTTAATCTTAGCAAGGCATATCTTTAAAATTTGTTAAAAAAAAAATCAGTAAAAAACGATCTTTACCTTATGCGTAATAACTGACCTCCGATTGAAATGGCATCTAGTCCTTTTTACCTTCATATTTAATCATTTTATGTCCATTTTTGTGGCAACTAATAACCTTGCCTCCGTCATTGTTTTCTGGCCAATAGACGCATATTGTCTACGACCATTTTCAATTCCGATTCGGTCATATCAAGAATCTGCTCCAAATTAAAAAAAAAAATCTTTCACATGTATCCCATCATTGTTTTGTAATTAACAAAACATGTAATTGAGTATGAATTTAAAAAATCAGCAAAAGCGAAGCCGATATGATGTAATCTGTTGGACGGAGATACTAAAAGCTAAAACTTTATTCGTTTCCTTCGTACATAAAACGCCGGACGAACTTACAGTCTAATATTTTTTCGTGTCTGATGCAATTAAAACTTCGAATAGATAAACGGGACAACATACATGTTTTTTTATGTATAAAAAAGTATAGTTGGAAAGTATATAGCGGGATGTCGATACAAGACCCAGTTATGCGGCGACGATATAAAAATCAGTTGCGGGGTGTGTTTATTATGTATTATACTATTTAACGCTCGGCAACTGGTTAAAAGCGCCTCGAGTCGAATATTTTTTCCAATTAATATTACAATCGTAATATTAATAATAATGTTAATACTTATCATCATCATCATCATCATCATCATCATCATCATCATTATTTATTGTTATTATTATTATTATTATTATTATTATTATTATTATTATAATAATCATCATCATCATCACCATCATCATCCTCCTCCTCATCCTCCTCCTCCTCCTCCTCCTCCTCCTCCTCCTCCTCCTCCTCATCATCATCATCATCATCATCATCATCATCATCATCATTATCATTATCATCATCATCATCATCATCATCATCATCATCATCATCATCATCATCATCATCATCATCATCATCATCATCATCATTGTTATTATTATTATTATTATTATTATTATTATTTTCGTATTATTATTATTGTATTTTATTATTAAATATATAAATAAACAAACAATTAAGGCACCTCCAAAATGATACAATTAACGATGGCACTGATACTACAGCTGTCGATGCTTTTAATCATCTTCATCGCTCGTAACTATGTCTTTGTTTGTTCGAAATGAGACCTGTTTGTGGTATTGAAGTGTATTATTTAATCTATTTTGTTTTATAAAAAAGACAAACATGAATTTTGAACCTGCTTTTCGAAAAAAAGACTTCACAATTGTATTGTTTATGCTGTTTAAGGTATAGAAAATGATAATCGTTTAAAAGTGTTTATCCAATGTAGTTAAAAACTACAATAATTAGTATACAATAAGCAACGCAAACAGTATGTACATGATTTCCCAAGAAAACATATTGCTTATGTTTAAAATTTAAAAAGCAGTCATACATCAACCCTTATAAATATATTTTATTATGTATGCGATTTAAGTAAGCTCTGTAATGTGTGCTAATATAATTAATACAATTAATAAAATGTAGACTTTAATCTTTGAGCTTTCCGAATACGTTCATAGTCACCAGTCTACCGTGGTCAAAAAGACGTTAATGAAACAATTTAGTTTTTTGTGACGTTTTAACGTTATCCATGCTCTTCTCTGCTAGGAATCAACGTTTTTATTCTCAAAAATATAAAACTTATCGTACAAGTTTAATTTGTAAATTGGATTACTCGCTGTAGGCACCGTACTAAGGCAAGGGGCATATTTAATTGTGAAAATTAGTTAATAATTACCGGCATTTTACAGAATTGAAAACTATGTTGAGATAGTCTTCTCGCACTGGACCAGATACTTTGTTTTAGGTAAACACTACTTTTAAAAATCATTTTATAAAATTTAGACCCAGTGTGTTCGCAACCGGGACTGAATGTATAGAACAAAGTGATACGCCTCAAGATGTGTTATAACGCAAGCAATAAATATGTACACATAATCTGACCAAATAAAAGACGTCGATTTTAAGTATTTGTGTTTCGGTTACTGTAATTTAATAAATTCACCGGGTACGAAATGTAATTAGCATAATAAAGTATTGCCATCAACTCAGGACGTTTTCATATCGAGAATACTAAAATAGTGTTTAAAATAAAGGCTTATGTATCGACTCTTAGAAAACATCAACCACAAGCCTAGGCGATCTTTTTGTTCGGGCCCAGTTAATTAACGTACAGGTTTTCAACTACTACCCGGTTTTCTTTTTATCCCATGATTATCGCATTTTTTGTCGTTTCGAAGTAAACGCGTTTTAGGTGTATGAAAACTGTTGTATGCACAGCGTTTGCTGTAATCTCTTTAAAGCGGGTTTTATGATTATATTACACATATATGTTAAGTGTTCTAGGTATACACAAAACAAAAAATCCAAGAAAACAAATTCGAAGTTTGAAGTATTTATTCTGGTTGATTATTTATCTTACACAAGTATTGGAGATACACAATACGATACACAATATGCGCAAGTAAATAGAGATTATACAAGAATAGGGATCTGAAATCAAATCGAACTACCAAAACAGCACGCATCGAAACATTATAATCAACTACAGGTATTGGTAAACAATAAGTTATCAACATCCGACGAGACAATTATAAGCAACTAGACACATCCAGGTTATTCGTAACTTATGTTTAAGTTGTATTGTTAATTTGTCTAATTGTATGACTTTATTATTCACTCTTATTCAAAACACACTTTCATTTGTAATTTTAAGATTAAATGTCAGTAATTATTCACGAAATACCTTTCTACATTTCTTTTATGAACCGAAATGATACGGAATAACCAAATCATTAAGAAGAAATGCAGTAATATAGAGATAGATCCGTTATTAATATTTCTATCCATAAACGTGTAACAGCGAAAACGGAAATTGATACATTCTATAAAGTAAATCTAAATAATTTAATTATTATTTTTTTCGATTGCATAACAGAAATGCAAATGCTTAAAACATCGAGATGAATTCTCTTGAACAATACAAGTGTAGCTACACGAAAGTATTGTATATTTTTTACCGTGTAATGAATATAAAGTCATTCAATATTCATAAGTATTTTCAAAAGTCTAAATTTAACATGCCAATATATAGCAATCTGCAAAACACAGTCATTTACAAACAAGATGTATGCATAAATATTGATATACAAAAAAGGTCCTCTCTTTATACACAATACATAATACAGAATCAACAACATAGTTTAGCGTACAATAAAAAACTCAATCATCTCGTATTAAAGCAACTTATTTTCTAAACAATTTATTTTCTATTTAAAAATTACAAAAAAGGTTAGTAATTGATGTAAATAAAAAAAAAGTAATTCAGTGAAGTATGCGCTTTTGCCAAAAGGAAAGAAACAGAACTATTTAAACAAAGGGTTCAACATTTAACGTCTGACATTACATACTTCAAGCATCATAAAACAAAAATGCCGCATTTCAAAATCAATTATCCGTTAACGCCTAGTAATTCGTCCTTTTTATCATACCTATGATCGACATCAACTGGTTATGACACCGCAACCTCCACCCGCAAAATAACGTCATTTTTTTGCATTTTAAGCTACACAGCCGCACAGTCTGTCGACGATGTCGCCAACATACACTGCAATGACATTTGAACTAGTACTTTTTGTAACTTTCCTGATATTATGTTATGCACTTTGGTGCGGATTTCAGCTGCAGTTCATTCGGTCAATTTTTTAGAAAATTCGGTTATTTCTGAACCGGATGGCATCGTTTTATTGCGAATGTTGTCATAGAAGGTGTCTCTGAACAATCTGTTTTCTTCATCTGTCCAGCGCATTCTTTTTATTTTATGCATATGGGTGGAACCTGTAACAAACATTGCCTTTTAATTGTATGCAAAGCATTAAAAAAACGTTAGAACAATTGTAGTCTAAAATATAAGACCATTATTCGTTTCACTACACCGATATCGACCTGATAAAGGTGCCTGATAAAATGTGTATATCAGGACAATAGGCTTAATATCAATAGACAATATTTCGAGGTACCTCTAGATACTCGGTATAACTGAATTAGTTTAAACAAAAAACAAAACAATTTGATACTAAGATGTAGTCTAGGGTATGCACAAAAAGCAATTAAAAACAGCCAACACGTATTTAACAAATAGTTACAAATAAATCTGCCTTTTTTTAGATATTGTACAATACGAGTTATTACTTTATAAAACAGATTCATTCTTCCTAAAACGCAGAGGCATGTCTTTTTTTTTTAAATATGTTTAATGTGATGAGTGTAAAAATAAACATCATTGCCCCTTTATTGTTTTACAACATACATGTATATAACGCTCATCTACGCCCTAACACTTAGGCGAATAGTTTATTTATGTTTGTTTATTATATTTTAATATAAAAATCTGAATGTAGATGTTGTTATTATTATTTTGATTTTTAGTACAATTATAACCGTTAATATTGATATTTTCTAACTATTATCTTCAGGACTGTAAGAAAAAAATGTCTTATTGCTGAACAAATGACTTTTGCTTCATTCAAATTCTGTATATTTTTTAGAGTATTATATAATCAAACATGATGATTCCATTTTACGCGCTTTACTTCATAAGATAAGAATGGTATCATTAACGCATTATCTTATAAATATAGCGGAACAAAACATATACTTATTATGACACCTTAAATTAATATACCTGACTCAGAAGGCATGTAGTCGGAATCGGCTTCCCCTTCTACGTTACTCTCGAAGCTATCGTCACTTTCTGCATCTTCGCGGTATTGTTTGCTTTTCCTTCCTTAGCGTGTAGTATTGCCGGCAACTGCAAACATTTTCATAAGTCGGTCATATTCCTTAATAAAATACTTCTCTTTTTTAAATGGGCCAATTGTCGATTAGTAACATGGCCTCACACTGAGTTGTACTAATGTTTAAGAAAGACAATATGACAGTGTCGCCAAAATAAATAGTCGAAAAGTTGTTGGAGAGTGTGTTTGAAAAAGAACACAAACATGCATATACTAGCAGATGTCACATTGATGTGAAAATGAATAAAATATCGTAAAGGCAACACATTATACAGCTATCAACAATAACTGAACATGTTTATGCGCTCTGTCAAATATGCAATATTTATTTTATTGTAAAATTGTATTACTCACATTTGTCCTTTCCTATAACAAGCTGATTGGAAATTCCGATATTTTCTCTTCTATTTTTTGGATTGACCGAACTAAACGCATTCATGCCGCTGTAAGCCTTGCCTGTGATTGGTTAACACAAACAAAAATACCTTTTGAAATATTTTTATTTTACAATAATTTTAACATGAACATCATTGAATAATGATCTTATATTAATGTTTTTGTTCTAATGATATAAAGACGTTACCCGTATATAAGTGCCAATACAATACCTAGTTATGTGGCGACGATATAAAACCTTGTTGCGGGATGTTTATATATAGACTATATAACGCTTATCAACGCCCTAACAAACTGAGGCGAATAGTTTATTCATGTTTGTTTATTATATTTTTATATTAAAATCTATATATATATATATGTTGTTATTAGTATTGTGATTTTAAGAACAATTGATACATTTTTTTACTATTGTCTTTAGGACTTTAAGAAATAAATGTCTTATTGGTGAACACATGACTTTTGCTAAATTAAAATTTTGTACAACATGATTAAGTTGCACAAATAAATAAACATGATGATTCAATTTAACCCGTTTTACTTCATTATATAAGAAGGGTTTAATTAACGCATTATCTTATAAATATAGCGTAACAAAAGATCTACTTATTATGACACCTCAAATTAAATATACCTGACTCAGAAGGTATGTAGTCGGTATCGGCTTCCCCTTCTCCGTTACTCTCGAAGCTATCGTCACTTTCTGCATATTCGCGGTATTTTGTGGTTTTCCTTCCTGAGCGTGAAGTATTTCCGGCAACTGCAAACATTTTCATAAGTCGGTCATATACTTAAATAAAATACTTCTTGTTTATTACATGGGCCAATTGTCGATTATTTACATTGCCTCACACTGAGTTGTACTGATGTTTAAGAAAGACATTATGACAGTGTCACCAAAATTACTACTACTACTACTACTACTACTTCTACTACTACTACTACTACTACTACTACAACTACTACTACTACTACTACTACTACTACTACTACTACTACTACTACTACTACTACTACTACTACTACTACTACTACTACTACTACTACTTCTACTACGTCTTCTACTACTACTACTACTACTACTACTACTACTACTACTACTACTACTACAACTACTACTACTACTACTACTACTATTACTACTACTACTACTACTACTACTACTACTATTACTACTACTACTACTACTACTACTACTACTACTACTAATACTACTACCACTACTACTTCTACTACTGCTACTTCTACTACGACTACTACGACTACTACGACTACTGTTGTTTACATTGCTTTATTTGTTTCTAAATATTTTGAAATTTGCTGCTTACCATTTAAAATAAAGTGGGTACTTTAACTTGGTCATTAAGATTTTCCGTTTCGCTAATGTACGAAGAACATCATTTAAACGAGAATGTAATCATGTTTATAAAGGTTAATAATACATGGACATTTACACAATTGTATCATGAAGATCGTCCGTTAAGTAAATGCACGAAAAACATCTTTAAAACGAACAACTAAATTTGGCGATAGGTGTCGAGGTATTTGATTCAACAAACAAGTCACTATATAATATAAAGCGTAAAATGTTCATCTATCATGATCGCTAGTAATAGGATTAACACCGAGGGCCTAATCAATAGCATTGTTAATGTCATTCCATATTATACACGAGTTCGGTATAATATATTTACAACGAATTGAGTTAGAGTGATACACGCCTATATAGATTGTACACAAAGCTATTTTTTTTGTGCATAACGTGCTTATTAGATCAATGTTTATAAATGAAGAAACATGGTTTTCTCTCACAATCACGGTTTATGTGTCTCGTATGATATTGTTCAATTTAGAAACTTACTTTATTATTAATATGTACAATAACTCACTTACTATGCGTAAAGTTTGGTTTTACAAACTAACGCCATTTATTCTGACAAGAACAAGAAAAGTATGTCGCGATGTCCTCCGACAGCATTTGTTTTGTGAGCTTGTATAACAGGATTGAAAACAGAAGAACCGAACCGGATCACAGCGTATACAATACAGTCCTTTTTAAAAAAACATTTATGTTAGAACCGGCAAAGTTGTAATATTGTACCTTATTGTATTTGCCCGTTTGTATCAAGTGTCAATCTGAAGCGTTCTTGTTAAATAGCATGTTCCGCTACGTATAATTCTAGTCTAAAATACTCTATGATTGGTGTTTTTACCATGACAAACGATCATTTGAACAATAGGTCTTAATTGTACAATAAATTGACAGAGGGGAATTGTCAAGTTCTATTCAACAGACTATAATAATCTTACATAGTGTGATGTATATTAATCAAGCAATGTTTAAAAAGAGTGTGATTCGTGTCATGCTATGCAGTGGATGAGCGGAGAAAACAACTAAATGAAAACTCGATCATTTTAGTATTTCATGACCATCTGTGTTGGATAACTGGTGTTTTATAGCTTGCAATAAGAAGCGTAATGAAACTGAAATGTAATTATGTACATAACATATCAAAATATTAAAAACGCAACCAAATTAATGTAAACCATTGTATTTTTAAAGCAATGCAATAACTGCAATAACAATACTAAATTTATATGACATTATAGTATCTTTACAGTACAATTAATTATAGGCATTTACTCTCTGAAGACCGCAGACGGAAGTTTCGTTCTGGGGCCCGTCTTATCAAACATCGTACGACATTCTCTCCTTACGATACAATTTTCGAAGCGCCATAAATATGTAACCGTCACATTAATAATTACTTGTGTTGAACATTTCCATTTATTTCCAAAGTAGCTGTCAAATAATCATAATCACTTATATTCTAAAATAACAAAAGTCAATCTTAAGTTAATATTGTCGTACGATCTTTGATAAGACGGACCCCAGCTCTTTAATACAGAGCAATAACTGCGCACTTAAACCGCCTCTTGAGGGATGTGATTGTTCTTCTAAACATCAAAGCGTTTAAAGTACTCGGCGATTGATAAAGAGAATTGTTCACTTGAAACTAAGTGATGTCTTAAGCACACACACACAACTAAACAATACCACCAATTTGAGAATATATTGGAAGAACTTTGTTTTCTATGAAACCTTGATCTGCTAAATAGTTGTTTTAGATAATACAGTGTTATCACTTATAAGCTAGTATTGTAACATAGTTTAAAACACTTTAAAACAATTCCCACAAGATGATATTCATGACATATGTTATCAAAATATATAAATATCACTTCTCTCTAAGACAAGACATTCATGCATATAAGTGTATACTCGTTATTATAACAAGTATTTACCACCATGTTTTTTAATCGATATAGCTAATTGTAAATTAAAAATACTGCAAGCTTAAGCTATTGGGTTGGTCTCTTTAACATATCAGTTTAAACAATCAAACAACTACTATCTGCGGATTAATGAAGGAAGTTTTGCAGATTGTATTAGAGTATTTCTATTGAGACACATGCCTGAACCATAGAAAAGAACTATGAGTGTTCTCCTTAATAAGGAAGTTTTTAGGTGGCTGGTCTGTTCATACTATTTTATCTTAAAGTATAAATAAGTGTTGTATGAAGCACATACTAAACTTAACAATACCATCATGCGACTATCTACTTAAATATTTTTGTTTCTTTTATGAAACTGATTGCCCTGTAAACGAAGATTGAAAAAGCACACTTATTATCGTAACAAATGTTTGTAACACTCAATATATGATGAAAGGTTTTTGTTTTTGCGTGATATTTATTGTTTATAAGTATACTATCATCAAACATTTAAACGCTATTTTTGACCCCCCTCCCCCCTAGCTCTATGACAAGACAATCATTCATAGGAATGCATACACAATTTTATTCTGATGTTTCAAAAACCTCTGTGCAAACGATTGAATACATAAATTAATAAATAATGTCGTCATAAGATTATGTGTTACAATGATTAATGTCTAAATCAAACACTGCTGACCTTTTTCAAAGAGATAGCCATAACAAATTGTATTTTGACATAACATCTTATAAAACATAAGTTGGAAAATAGCCGCATTACATTCAGATAGAAATGTACACAATCAACATCTTAGCAGCACCCAATCCAAAATTATATAGAAATGAGTATATGTTTTAAGTAAACATGTGTATGTGCTTGCTTTAGTGATATCATAGTTTGGTTTTCCTATCGTTTGTCTGAATCTGACACAATATTTCAATTCAAGCAATGTTTACTCCTGAATATAATGTAATCAAAACATATTTCAAAATGAGCCAGTTGTATTTTTTAGTTAAAAGAAACCCTATTTAAATTGCGATAAACTGTCTTTAAAATAACGGCAAACTCATGTGCATGTGTATTCACTCATACATTTCACTTACAAGGTGTATAAGGGTTGGGGACTTATAATAGTCGTATATGCACATACTTGCACTTTATCTATGGCGATACTTTACTTGACGTAGCATTTGCTTTTTCTAGGCAACTTCTTCTATCATTAACTAATTTAATCAAAACAAGGGCATGTAGGTGTATAGATAAGGGGACAGGGTGGGGGGACCTTGATCAAACCATGATTTTGTGTTATGATGCGATATTATTGAGCGAGGACTAATCTCTTAACTGATACCATACTTGGTTATTTATACGTTGACATGCAATTGTCCATGCTATAGCTGTTCTACTGATTCGCGCATTTTTCTTTAAAGTGGGCCTTTTCACGTTTTCGTAAATTGACAAAATTTAAAAAAGTTGTTACAGATTCGCAAATTTTCGTTCTAGTTAGTATTTTTGTGAGGAAACAGTAATTCTGAACATTAACCATGCTCTAAAATATCACTTTGCATCTTTTGACGATTTCAAAAACCTGAAAAGTATAAAGCGTTGCAACGCGAAACAATTAAATACGCGTTAGACTTTAACTGCAGGACATCAGGGCTCAGTGGTTCGAGCCCAGGACATCAGGGCGCAGTGGTTCGAGCCCAGATGAGGGCTACTTTAACTGCAGGACATCAGGACTCAGTGGTTCGAGCCCAGATGAGGGTTACTTTAACTCCAGGACATCAGGACTCAGTGGTTCGAGCCCAGATGAGGGTTACTTTAACTCCAGGACATCAGGGCTCAGTGGTTCGAGCCCAGATGAGGGTTACTTTAACTCCAGGACATCAGGGCTCAGTGGTTCGAGCCCAGATGAGGGTTACTTTAACTCCAGGACATCAGGGCTCAGTGGTTCGAGCCCAGATGAGGGTTACTTTAACTCCAGGACATCAGGGCTCAGTGGTTCGAGCCCAGATGAGGGTTACTTTAACTCCAGGACATCAGGGCTCAGTGGTTCGAGCCCAGTTGAGGACATCAGGGCTCAGTGGTTCGAGCCCAGTTGAGGGTTACTTTAACTCCAGGACATCAGGGCTCAGTGGTTCGAGCCCAGTTGAGGGTTACTTTAACTCCAGGACATCAGGGCTCAGTGGTTCGAGCCCAGATGAGGGTTACTTTAACTCCAGGACATCAGGGCTCAGTGGTTCGAGCCCAGATGAGGGTTACTTTAACTCCATGACATCAGGGCTCAGTGGTTCGAGCCCAGATGAGGGTTACTTTAACTCCAGGACATCAGGGCTCAGTGGTTCGAGCCCAGTTGAGGGTTACTTAAAAAAAAAAATTCTACTCTTTTTTTTTTACTAGAGCTTTCTAAAGGCGAGTATATACGATTACAATACGTTATCAAACCATATCAGCCTCGCTTAGTACACAACAAGAATATACGTTCAGCAGAAAGTGGTGCCTGAAAAAAATTAAACCCCCAATCACTGTGTGTTGATTCGTTTATTCGACACATTCCCGAGATGCAACACAAACACGATATGATTTTCGTATACCTAGACATATATAAAGGATATCGCCCCAAGTAGCCGTATACTC
>NW_026273390.1:0-37500 GCF_020536995.1 Dreissena polymorpha | reverse complement strand
ATTATCAGAGAGCCGTTCTGTAAAAACCAGGGCTAAATAAATTTGTGCAAATCATCGTCCATCATTAGCCATCAGGGAACACCAATCCGATTATATGGAATTTTACGTTATAAGGAAGTATATTCTCAACGAAATTGAGTTATGCCGGAAATTGTCGTTCCAGATCAGCTTGTTCATACTTGAAAGGCTAATCTTGAAAAACATTGTTCGCACATGCATTTAGCCCAGTTTTCACAGAGCGAGGCTCTTTAATCTCATGCATAAACTTTTTTTAAACACTGGACATATGTTTCATGTGCTTGATTAAAGAACATTTTCAAAAGGTGGATCAATGAGCAAATGAATGAGGTTATGTTGTCTGGACAAATATCAACAAACACAGTGCAGTTTGTGTGCTTTACAATTGAAAACAAGGTGCAACACACTGAACCCTTGCGTAACTATACATAGTTATTTACTCTTGTTGTTGGAACTGGAAGAGTACATAAAATAAAAATGCTTTTACCAGTAACATTTCATGTTGTATCTTGTTACGTTCGTGTTTTTTTATGGAATCTATGGAAAGTATTTAATACATACAAGTGAATTATCCGCACTTATCTATGTGGTCTGCACAGGCTTATCTGGGACAAAATTTTACGCACATTCATTTAGACCCGTTTTCAAAACCCGTGGCTAAGATGTCCACATTAAATAAGCGAGAGCACAAGCGAATGATGATAGAACGTCTGCTGACGGATCTACAATAAAATTTCAGAAGCAGGACTGACGAGACCCTGAGTACGCCTTAGCCGTTAGGTATCGACGAAAATGTTTAACGCGCTATTCGAATTCAAATAGCCAATCCCAAAGTAATGTCATTTCCGTAACAAAAGGGTAGGGTAGGAACGCGGCCTGAGAACAAGTCAATGCAGATATACCGTCTGGTGACTGATCTACAATAAAATGGCTTGGCAGTTATACCAATCGCGGCGAACCTGTTCAACTCGTTATTAACGTTCAAGTAGCAAATCCAAAAGTGACATCATTTCCGTTCGGAGAGATCGAGATCGTGAAAGAAATACCAACGATAAGATGCTTTCGGTCGCAGAAAATGCGGGTCAATCGCATTCGTGAAACTATGCATGGTGTCGGCTGTTGTTCACATGAAAGAACATGAAGCGCGCCGAGCGAAATCGATACGGGAGTTGAAAAAGAGGCCTGTGACATCGTTGAAGGAATACGGTCGCAGCAGACGACATGAGCCTAGAACTGCAGAGGATAAATCAGAAGTTCAGAAGCCGGGATCCTGTCGTTATCTCAGGTGTCATCAAGAGCAGGAACTAACGATTAAAGAAATATTTATCTGATTATTTTGAATGGGTAGACAGTTATTTTTAAACGTTAATTCGGAATGTCTTAAAAAAAATGCAATTTCGCAGTTTGAGATCAGAATTTCGAAAAAGTTTTAACATGTGAATTAAAAACAAAAATTATCGAATTTGTTTTTTCTGGCATGATTAGTTAGTTGCAAAACATAATAATCTTTGTCTCGCGTGATTGTCAATTTCAATCAGGCAGTAAATTATTTGCCATTAATAAAAGATATTTGTCGGTGTTTTGCATGTGCACACGCAATATTGTTTGTTTGCCTTAACATATAATTATTTAAGAATATGAACATTAATTTACAAAAAAAAATTAAAAAAGCAATCTTCACATGGTAGTTATTTACCGTTTTTACAGTTATGACGATAGAAAGCGTCATTCTTTAGATAAATTGTCATACATATATCTTGTTTGTCTGTTTGTTTCCAACTCAGGATATATACCATTGTTGTTATTGCTGTGTGTTTTACATATCATTTATGTAAACATGATATTCATTTATATCCAACATTAAATAAAAGTCAGTGGAAAAAATGCTGTTTTGATAACGTAGCATATCTCAGAAACACTTGTGGTGTTTCAGTGAAACACTTTTGTTCAAAGTTCATCGCATTCTTGAAAGATTACATATTATTTTAATATTTTGCAACCTGTTGCATACATTATTTTTTACGGGTTTCATGTAATTGTCGTTTTGTTGTTTTCATTGTGCTGTTTACATATATAATGCTTATGTTGTGTCCATACTTTATTAAACATCAACATAAACTTGAAATGCATTTAATGTTGCGTGTTGTGATATGCCCGCACATTAACAATAGAAATTATTACACAATGACAGTTAAAATCAGTGTGGTAACGGTTTGAGTTTGAATAGTTCTTTAAGTATAAGTGTGTTTAGAAATGTAAAATTCATTTGAAATGTATATGTACATAAAAAGTGTGGTTTACACTATGTTATATTTGTATTTGTATACATGTAATTCTATATGGTGTAATTGACTGATGAATAAACAAATAAAACATGTCACTGCAACTGTTTCCTGTTTGTTGTTGTAGTCGCAGGTTATGGATATGGTGTCCGCCTTGCGACTAGGAGGTCACGGGTTCGATCCGAACTGTGGGGGCGCTCGTAAGATCTACCCCATAAACACCTATACTGTTTCTAGTCCCAGGAAACGGACTCGAGAGCGTTTCAAAAAGCCTTAGGCTTTCTTTTCAATCGAGCTTAAATAAATATGTATAAACTAATTTAGCATCAAATTACTCAACCAAAGGCATGCTCCGCCGCTTAATTTTCCGAGCAATTAAAACATACCAACATAAAATCATGTAAGTTACCTTTGTACCCATTTATCTCCATATTCAAATACTGTAAACTTAAGTCAAAAACAAACAAAAAAAAACGACAGACAAAAGAACATGTCCCGAATAATAATGCGTTTTACATTATAGACGCAGACTTCAATGACTAGTTTTATTCCAAAATTATATTTTAGCCCCGCTATGTGAACAGAGGGTTTAATGCATGTGCGTAAAGTGTCGTCCCAGATTAGCCTGTGAAGTCCGCACAGTCTGATCAGGGACAACGCTTACCGCTTTTATGATATTTTTCGTTTTAAGGAAGTCTGTTCTTAGCAAACATTAATTTAGGCGGAAAGTGTCATTCGGACCGCTTATCTGGGACGACACTTTTCGCACATGCATTAAACCCCCTTTCCACAGAGATAGGCTCATTTAATTTGCGTTAATCTTTCATCTTTTCTTAAGTGTAGAAACCATACGATCATCCTACTGGTTCTACCCGGCGTTTTTTTATTAAAATTAAAACACATAAGTGTATTTAATATTACAGACACTCGCTCGTTGTTATCAATATTGCCTTGAGCTAAGCAAAAAGACTTTTCAAACACAAAAGTGCAAACAAACTTACACTATTATTTAAGGGCTTACTGTATCCGATAATTAAAACCAAAATCTTGATCCGCGAAACTAAATGACTGATTGACTGAGTGAGTGACTTTGTGATTGAGTGACTGACTGAGTGAGGGAGTGATTTAGTGAAGGAGTGAGTGAGTGAGTGACTGACTGACTAAATGAGTGATTGATATGCATCTATTTAAAATGTATTCTTCACCATTAAGGCATAATATTGAACGTATCAAAACTACTGGAAATGCGTCCGTGGGTTCTCCCTGTGCTTTGTGTTGGAAGCTTAAAGTGATATTATGGGCATCTAACAGTATGAAGCCGTCTATCGCAACCGTTGTGTTTATTTCTGGTGTTTTCACTTCATATACACTTATATTTGTTAATGCAGCATCAACCTACTAAAACAATATGCTGGAAAGAGCAAAATAATCCATTTGAATGTCAACCGTACTTTCGTTTTGACAACTGACGACAGAAATGATTCGATGATCGGTGTGAGTCTAAATGTAGTTTTCATGCAGATTCGTTCATACGACACAAAGACACAATTTTGTTTTACGGATCGTTTCGGCTTAGAGGACTGGGTGAGTCATGTAAAATATGGAAAATAATACATATCTTTTATAAACAACTGGCAGCAAGATGAGTTGTAGATAATGGGTCAGTTACAACATTTTAACTAATTCTTTTGACCTGATAATTCTTTTCAGCTCAATTCAACAGTGAAAAAATGCCCATACTATCACTTTAACAATTGTGTATATTCACATTGTCTTGTTTATCTATTCATCCATTCATTTATTAACATGATCGTCCGTGTTGGTGAGATAAATAACTCTCAAATCTTGAATGCAGCGATTAGATGTAATGACATGTATTATTTTCCGTAGTTCAAAATACAACAAATGCTTAAATATAATGGTTATACTTAACCACCAATCAGTCAAACATCAATACTTCTTTAAGGGGTCCAGTTATCGGAAAAGAAGCACCGGAATCGGATTCAGGAAGACAAAATCACATACATTGGATTATCTTATTGTTTTATTTCACTGGAATGTAAGGTGTACTGGGTTTTGCGCTTCTGTTAAAAGAGTGCTGCATTCTTATCGAATGCACAATTTAAACTCAATAATTCTTTAACGAGTCGAGATATCGAAAAATTAACACCGGATTCGGATTCAGCGACAAAAATTCATAGAAATTTCACTATCTTATTGTTTGATTTTGATGGAGCGAACGAGCTAGCGAGCGAGCGTATTTCATTTTTGTGCACGTAAATTGGACTGCACGAGAAAAGGGTGCTTAAGGCAAAACATTTTTTTATTATATTTTTTTTATTTTATTATTTTTTTTATTTTTTTTTTCAAACTTTTAAACAACACTATAAACTGTTTATGTTTTATTAAAAACACAATTAAAAAAAATCACTATATGATACATATGTATTTTTTTTGTTTATTTTTTAAAAATTGATAACTTTTGAACGGCTGTAGATATCTTAAAAATTCCAACGAATTCGTGATAAGCGTGGTCATATGCATATAGAATTAAACATCATCTTTTTATTTTATTTTAACGTTATTTTTTAAATAAATAAATTATTTATTCATGTTTTAAATGTTACGGACATAACATTCCGCATCTATCGCTTCAATATCATGTTCTTAATTCTATCTAACAGTTCTGCGTTATAAAACAAACGTTTTCAATATAGTTAAGAAACTAAATCACTCGCATCATGCCAACAACTGAATCTGGGATTGAAGCCTTGGTGAGAAGCGTGTATACCAACCACTGCGCTGAAAGGACATGCACATGTGTTTTCCCAGAGCGAGGCTCATTTTATCTTTCAAATGAATTGTGCTGATGCAGTACTTACTGATAAGGATTTCTTGACAGCTGATATATAGATATACGAGGGTCGCATGATAGGAAACATGGCTTAATGCACACGCTAATCTGGGACGACGCTTTACGCACATTATGCGACTCATATCTAATGCAGGTGTTTCGAGTTTTAACTCGAAAAGCAAAATAGGTTTGCCGAATGGTTTCCATGGGTGAGTCTTGGCCCGATGTTCTACAACGCGGTCGTTAGTTTAGAATCCCTGACGACGACATTATCAGTGTGTTCTTTAAAGTGATATTATGGGCATTTTTCACTGATGAATTGAGCTGAAAAGAATTAACTGGTCAAAAGAGTTAGTTAAAATGTGGTAACAGACCAAGTATCTGCAACTCATCTTGCTACCAGTTGTTTATAAAAACATATATGAATTATATTCGATATTTTACATGACTCACCCAGTCCTCTAAGCTGAAATGATCCGTAAAACTAAAGAGTGTCTTTGTGTCGTATGACGAATCTGCACTAAAACTAATTGAGATTCACAAAGTACGGTTGATATTCAAATGCATTATTTTTAACTTTCCGGGATTTTGTTTTAGTATGTTGATACTGCATTAACAAATATACATGTGTATGAAGTGAAAACACCAAAAATAAACAACGGTTGCGATAGACACCTATACGCTGTTAGATGCCCATAATATCACTTTAAAAGAGCAACCGACGTTGATTGCTATTAAAATCGTTGATTATACACTGATTGATACCCAGGACAAAATGTTCAGTACACTCTTGGTAAATGAAAAAACCCACGTCGGCATAATAGTGACCAGCCAAGCAGCCTCAAACTGTATGCGGCTTCGGTCGGTATACGATTTGGGGTTGCCTGACCGGTCAAGAGTATATTTACGCAGTTATTACTTAGTTGACACTGCATCTAATTCCCAAATGTGGAACGGCCGACGTTTATGGTGCTGCCTTTTCTTTGCATTAGAGTGTGCAAGGCTGGTATCAGTTTTAAAGATCAATCGATCTTATTCCGAAAGATGCAATCAAAAACGTATATCACGCAGCTTCTAAAAAATCCCACTCGCCCAAATGCAAGCGAGCGAACTCGGCGATTCGGCAGTGAGATTTCGACAAAATCCCTTCACTTCAATAAATGCACCACAAAATCTCGTCTCTCAACGTCGCTGCCAATGAAATACATGTTGCAGACCCACTTAGGAAAAAATTGATAACCACTTAAGGAATTGGCGCGATCGCGAAATGGCTTTTCATTCAGAAGAGAAAGAGAACTCTTTACAAATAGCCACTACTTTCGACAATCACCACGTGAAGCAAATATCTTAGTGTGTTTTCACCATAAATCAGCCAATCGTGATGCAGCGACTATTTCCGGAATCCCCGGCAAAATGTGAAAATTACCATAACTATTTCCGAATTCCCCCGCAAAATGTGAAAATTACCATAATTAACCAGCCATATCCGCATGCCCACAACGTCCGCATACGCAACTCTGAGTCTCTTCGCAAGTGCATTTACGCTACATTACAGTGCACACAACATACATTCATTTATCTCTCGCGCTAATCATCACCGCTCAATAACAAATCACTCAAAACACAATACGAAATCCGCTTCGAACTACTTTCCACATCCACTTCTACTTTCCTTTTGCTTTCACGAGCCTCATGCTTTCAGTTTCAATCCGCAATTACATGACTTTGCTCACATACGCACGCAAATTAACAAAGCAACATATCACATACATAGAATAAATACACAAATAACAACGTACTTAATCACTTGGCTTATATCTTTGCTCTTCTCAAAAATCAGTGCCATCAAATGCCCCTCATACGCGCTATTCGCTATGTCGACAACAGCCCTTTCAACATAGTAGTACAACACCAACAACAAGCGCGCGCCAAATATTGCCGATTGAGGAAAGACACAATGAATCTCTCGCAAGGTAGCAGTCAGAATAGCTTTGTATCAATGTATAATGCACACCAACTTGTTAAATCACCATTTACCACGTGAATACAACTACACGGAGTATTTGGTACGTAGACACAAACATGTGAAACTTTCAAAAAGTCGAGCCTACGATGTTCCAACGACTTTTTTTCAAAAATTCGAAACTTAACGAAAGCCCAGTTAATTCTCTCATCTGATCGAGTGTGATTTGATATGATTTTATTCGAGTTTAAACGTCGTTAAATCATCTTCATTGCGTACAATACCTAAGGATTATTGAGAGTCCTTCCCTTGTCTTGAACCAGCACATGCCAGGTGTCCTGTCTACTTTGAACAGTTGATCTCATGATGATGATGATGATGATGATGATGATGATGATGATGATGATGATGATGATGATGATGATGATGATGATGATGATGATGATGATGATGATGATGATGATGATGATGATGATGATGATGATGATGATGATGATGATGATGATGATGATGATGATGATGATGATGATGATGATGATGATGATGATGATGGTGGTTATGATGATGATGATGATGATGATGATGATGATGATGATGATGATGATGATGATGATGATGATGATGATGATGATGATGATGATGATGATGATGATGATGATGATGATGATGATGATGATGATGATGATGATGATGATGATGATGATGATGATGATGATGATGATGATGATGATGATGATGCTGATGATGATGATGACGATGACGATGACGATGATGATGATGATGATGATGATGATGATGGTGGTGGTGGTGAACATACAAGCTGTTTGCCTACATTACTACAGCAATAACCTATCGGTCAAAATGGATTGCTAAAATTAATTAACTTTAATTGTTCGTACGCATTTGGGTTTGTTTTAAATGGCAGTTTTTAACATTCAATTATCTGTTTTATCGTTTGACTGACGCATTTTCAAAAATGCAAACGTACACTCAAAGACGCTGTATACAAACTTGTAACGAAATATAACATGTCGTTTAGGAGATTATACGAGTACAAGAACGTCATGATATAGCCAGTGGAATCGCTGATAATATGTCATTACAGATTCTACAGTTCGAAAGACAATTGCACCAATGTTACGGCGGAATAGTTATTTTTCGCAGAGGTATAAATTGTGCGGTGTTCGCTCCTTTGCACTTTAGCGGGTTTAATACCACTGCACATATTTACCATTTTATCATCTCACCAGGGTTCATGGTCATTTTTGACAATGTATAAACATTGGAGCGCAGAATACCTGAAGATCTTTAAAACGAAAATTATGTATTAAAATAAGAACCATATTTGCACTCAAAAAGTAAGCCATCAAACAAGATCTAACGATTCAATCTCAACATAATTTAATGTGTTTTTACATTAATATAAGCAGTTAGTACAGTTGACAGTTTGTAGTCTGACTTTGCAATGCAATATATGAATAATGTGATGTTTTAACATATACATGATCATTTAGTAATGCAGACTGGTGTTTTCACAGGTTAATGTCATTATTGATAAAAGCATTAGAACACCTAATCAAATTTGTGTTTGTGAGAAGGTATAACATGAGACAAGATGTCATTTAAAAATTACTTTATAGAATATAAAATTGTTCTCCGTATTATTACGACTCCTATAACCAAACAGCGGATTATTGTACCTCTGCATATTTAGCGCTTAATCAAGCACCTACCAGTAGAAGTATAAATAATTATTCTAATTAAACAGTGATCATAATGGGGCATCACATTGGTATTCTGTCAGGTCATGCACTTAATCTATAATTTGAAGAATATTTCGTATAACTTATTTTTCTAAATCGTGATTAATTTCCGCTTACGTTTTGAATTTAAGTTAGTATTTGAGCCGCATTTTGGGACAACTGGGCGTAATGCATGTGCTTAGTGTCGTCCCTCATAATCCTGTGCAGTCCAAACAGGCTAATCAGGGGCGACACTTACCGCATCTTCGTGTTTTTTCATAAATTATTGAGTTTATTGAAACCGAAAATCAACTTAATGGGTATAGTGTCGTCCCTGATAAGTCGGTGCGGACTGCACAATCTAATCGGACACAAAACATGACGCAAATACAATAAGCCATGTTTATCCAAAGAGAGGCTGAACTAATCAAGTGCAAGTTATACTAAACATGGGCCATATTAACAATACAACTGTCGAGCCTCAAATTTAGTGCGATTATCTTTCAAACAATCCAGATTAATTGCTTCATATCTCTGGGCATATATTAAAGTTTAACCGTTTATGCTTTTGAATTTAAATTATTATCAGAGAGCCGTTCTGTAAAAAACCAGGGCTAAATGAATGTGCGTAAATCATCGTCCATCATTAGCCATCAGGGAACTCCAATCCGATTATATGGAATTGTACGTTAAAAGGAAGTATATTCTCAACGAAATTGAGTTATAACGGAAATTGTCGTTCCAGATCAGCTTGTTCATACTTGAAAGGCTAATCTTGGAAGACATTGTACGCACATGCATTTAGCCCAGTTTTCACAGAGCGAGGCTCTTTTATCTCATGCATAAACTTCTTTAAACACTGGACATATGTTTCAAGTGCTTAATTAAAGAACATTTTCAAAAGGTGGATCAATGAGCAAATAAATGAGGTTTTGTTGTTTAAAAAAATATCAACAAACACATTGCAGTTTGTGTGCTTTACAATTGAAAACAAGGTGCAACGCACTGAACCTTTGCGTAACTATACATAGTTAGTTATTTACTCTTGTTATTTGAACTGGAAGAGTACATAAAATTAAAATGATGTTACCAGTAACATTTTATGTTGTATCTTGTTACGTTCATGTTTTTTTTATGGAACCTATGGAAAGTATTTAATATATACAATTAAATTATCCGCACTTATCTATGTGGTCTGCACAGGCTTATCTGGGACGAAATGTTACGCACATTCATTTAGCCCCGTTTTCAAAACCCGTGACTAAGATGTATACATTGAATAAGCGAGAGCACAAGCGAATGCCGATAGACCGTCTGCTGACGGATCTACAATAAAAATTCAGAAGAAGGACTGACGAAACCCTGAGTACGCCTAAGCCGTTAGGTCTCGTCGAAATTGTAGAACGCGCTAGTCAAATTAAAATAGCCTATCCCAAAGTGACATCATTTCCGTAACAAAAGGGTAGAGTAGGAACGCGGCCTGAGATCAAGTCAATGCAGATATACCGTCTGGTGACTGATCTACAATAAACTGGTTTGGCAGTTATACCAATGACGTCGAAACTGTTCAACTCGATATTAACGTTCAAGTAGCAAATCCAAAAGTGACATCATTTCCGTTCGGAGAGATAGAGATCGTGAAAGAAATACCAACGATAAGGTGCTTTCGGTCGCAGAAAATGCGGGTCAATCGCATTCGTGAAACTATGCATGGTGTCGGCTGTTGTTCACATGAAAGCACATGAAGCGCGCCGAGCGAAATCGATACGGGAGTTGAAAAAGAGGCCTGTGACATCGTTGAAGGAATACGGTCGCAGCAGACGACATGAGTACAGGACTGCAGAGGATAAATCAGCAGTTCAGAAGCCGGGATCCTTTCGTTATCTCAGGTGTCATTAGGAGCAGGAACTAACGATTCAAGAATATTCAACTGAAAACTATGAATGGGTAAACATTTATTTTTAAACGTTAATTCGGAATGTCTTTTTAAAAATGCAATTTCGCAGCTTGCGATCAGAATTTCGAAAAAGGCTAAACACGTGAATTAAAAACAAAAACTATCGAAACTGTTTTTCTGGCATGATTTATTAGTTGCAAAACATACTAATCTTTGTCCCGCGTGATTGTCAATATCAAACAGGCAGTAAATTATTCGCAAATATTAAAAGATGTTGGTCGGTGTTTTGCATGTGCACAAGCAATATTGTTTGTTTGCCTTAACATATAATTATTAAAGAATATGAACATTAATTTACAAAAAAAAATTGAAAAACAGCAATCTTCGTATGGTAGTTATTTACCGTTATTTCAGTTATGACGATAGAAAGCGTCATTCTTTAGATAAATTTTCAAACATATATCTTGTTTGTCTGTTTGTTTTCAACTCAGAAATATTTCATTGTTGTAATTGCTGTGTGCTTTACATATCATTTATGTAAACATATTATTCATTTATATCCAACATTAAATAAAAGTCACTGGAAAAAAATGCTGTTTTGATAACGTACCATATCTCAGAAACACTTCTGGTGTTTAAGTGAACCACTTTTGTTCAAAGTTCATCGCATTCTTGAGAGATTACATATTATTTTATCATCATCATCACTATCATCATCATCATCATCATCATCATCATCATCATCATCATCATCATCATCATCATCATCATCATCATCATCATCAGCAGCAGCAGCAGCAGCAGCAGCAGCAGCAGCAGCATCATCATTGTCATCATCATCATCATCATCATCATCATCAACTTCATTATCATCATCATCATCACCATCATCATCATCATCAGCAGCAGCAGCATCATTGTCTTCATTGTCATCATCATCACCATCATCATCATCATCATCATCATCACTATCATCATCACTATCATCATCACTATCATCATAAACAACAATAGTAGTATTATCCAGCCGCATCGAAAGATAGTTTACAAAGACATCATGGAATCAAGCTAATAAACAGTATAACTACTTAAAGCGGGTATATACGATTTTTATATGTGTTAAATTGTATATATTGATACAAATATGTTATAATAACACACAATATGCAAGAAAATGGATGCATTTAAGACGAATTTCATAAAATGCAGCAAATACAAATTAGCGACCCGAGCCGATTGTGACAAAGTTAATTAGTACATATTTTTCTACAATAACCGATGCATTCGTCTTTTTAGTGAGTGTTTGTGTGTCGTATAAATCGATATCGCTGCAGGAAATTAAAAAGAACCGTAAAACTAAATTTAGATTCACATCGTACATGCATGATATATATGCTGGCGAATTCGGCTGTACAGCCTTTTTTCGATTTCAGAATTAAATATCTGGCTTATTTCGCATTTTTCGACATATGTTCTTCTTTACTTTTATTTGTGTTTCAATTGAAATATATGTATAATAAGTTTTTTTACACATTTTATATTAATTAATAAATATTTGACAAGATCGTATATATCCGCTTTAAACAACAGTCAACGACAACGCTGTTTAACTATTAAACGGTATTTAAAGGGATCTTTTCACGCTTTGGTAAATTGACAAAATTGAAAAAAGTTGTTTCAGATTCGCAAATTTTCGTTTTAGTTATGATATTTGTGAGGAAACAGTAATACTGAACATTTACCATGGTCTAATATAGCCATTATATGCATCTTTTGACGATTTTAAAACCTAAAAATTATAAAGCGTTGCAACGCGAAACGATTGAATAATTTGGAGAGTTCTGTTTTTGTCGTTAAATTTTGTGAAACTACGAAGATTGCTTATATAAGGTATAAAATACGACAAGTATGTGTACTTGGCGGAATAGCTCAGTAGGTTAAAGCGTTTTTACTTCAGGACTCTGGCAGGACACCAGGGGTCACTGGTTCGAAACCTACTCCGGGCAATGTTCTTTTCCTTTTTTTAATTTTATTCTTGATTTTTTACTGGAGCTTTTACGATCCAATGTTTACATTTATCAATATAAAGCATTTAATGAATAAGTTAAAGAATGCCAAAATCTGTGAAAAGGCCCCTTTAATATTCATCAGTATTATACAACATTACCAACAAAAAGCTCACACAATCATTACACCATCCTAGCAACCGATAATCGTAATTAATTAGAAATAAACATATGTAACATATACATATTTGAGAATACGCTTCTAAACTGTTGAATATATATGCATTTTAAAAATATATACACTCCTCTTGTTATTTACCATTGACACGTACATTTTATTGACCACTTTCTGAAGGTACAGTTATTAAAGACGATCGAAACGACACGCACTTTGCACTAAAATCAGATATACACACTTTAATATATGTAGATTATTAACTAATCAAGTTGTGTTAATTATAAAGAAAAAACAAGGTAATCATAACTGAAATGTCATGCAATAGTAACACATGAAGTCAAATGCTTTGAGAATTTTGCGGAATATGTACAGTAAAATGCTCATACTTTAACGCGCATGTGTAAGACGGTATTAAACTCTTAAAAGTTATATAATTCTTCAATACAAAAGAAAGCATTCATTCCATGTACAGTTGAATAATATTTACACAAAACATAAACTAAATATAATTAAAAGGCGTATTGAGTTTAGTAGTTTTATTTCGTTTAACGATATGTATATGCGGAAAAACCGACGAACACTTAATCAATTTGTTGTGGCCATTGCTGATACATGAGATAATTATTGTCATCGACTTCTATCTGATTTTTATCAAGTCAACATATTTGCAAGTTTCATTACACTCTTAATTGCAAGAAAGGCAGGAAGCGTATCGTATTTAGTATCCAGTGATATCAGCTTCTAGAGTTTGTGAAAACTCTTCTATAACTTCATTGATGTCATCAGGATCGTGTCCTTCTGACTTCTGTTATAAATATAAATACATGCCATGGAGTTGTGCAACACATAATCATATTTTTTGTATTGTTCCTGGGGCGCGAAATTACGTGTTTCTAAAGATAGTAAATTCGTGTTTTAATAAAGCCCCTCACTCAGTGTCGAATGTTTTTGAACACTGGACACCATAAAGTATGCGCAACTGTCAAATAAATATATAACACATTCCTAATAAGAGTTGAACCATTTGTTGAATATATCCTCCGTTCAATTTTACTCTTAGTGCACTCATTAAGAGTCTCTCTATTGTTGCCCATGTGAATATATTCGATCGTTGTCCGCAGTGAACCAAACACATATACATGTTAAATTATCCACCAATATAAAACATCAAGTATGTCAATGTTTCTATCCAAAAAGGCTAACATTCTATGGTAAAACGTGGACAATAATGACGTATTAAGAAGCGATGCAAAGTTGCAAGAATGTACTTAACTTATTTGATAATATAGTTCAACCTCCACACATCAGGCAGTGTGCTCTCGACCGCAATAAAGAATACCATTTTGTAATCAAATGCACTCACCCTTTATTAATATTCTTGCACAAACAACTCCTTTCTTTTCATCCATGTCAGAACATATGCATTTAGATGTACTGTATCTAAACTAAACACAAGTAGAATCTCTGCTACATTAGAGGAAATTCGCCAATGATACTCAAAATAATCATACGTACACATGTTTGTTATTTTGGTGTGTCCCTGTTGACTTATTAAAACGCCAAATTTCTTTATTTAACGTCTTCTTAGTGACCAGGCGAAATGAACATGCATTGCCTATGAATATTTTAACAGTAACATGTGTCCAATATACTTTCTTCAGTTCCGCGTCTTTTCGTTTGCTTACGTATAATTGGATAAGCGCACAAGTCGTAATTTGAAACACTAGTAACCCTTTGGCGGTTGTGATTGACCACGCCACAAAGCGGAATATTAGTTATATATATATGATCGTGCCGTTATTATTGCATGTACACCTATTAAAACCATTTCTCTTAAGTTACCAAGATGCAACAGGTATGCATACGAAGGTCTTCTTTTCCAGAAACCATACAATATTATAAATGATAAGTGGACAGGGACATAAGTGCACGCACAAGGCAGTGAAATTTTGTCTCCCTTTGTTATTTGTCAGATATTTAACTGGTACTTGTTTTACTAGTATTACGTTTGTGCCAGTAACTATTTTACTAGTTACTTTTTAAATAGTAACTTTTTTACTAGTAACTATTTATCTAGTAACTTTTTAACTAGCAACTATTAAACTAGTTAACAATTAAATTGTTACTATTTAACTAGCATTTATTTAAATAGCAACTCAACAACTAGTTGATATTTAACAAGATTAGTAACTGTTTCAGTAGTAAATATTTAACTTGTAACTATTAAACTAGTTAATAATTAACTATTAACTATTTTACTACTAAATATTTTACTAGTGGCTATTTAACTAGTAATTATTAAACGAGTTTATATTTTCAATTTTCTTATTAACTATTTACTTTCCAAGACAAACAGACAGACAGACAGACAGACAGACAGACAAACAGACAGACAGACAGACAGGCAGACATTTTATTAAAGACTTGTACATAGTACATCGTCTAAACACATACATTTACAAATAATATGTCAACATGCTACGACATTCTTATTTCCGCATTTCAGAAAAAAAATATATAAACTAATAACAACACAAAATCAACAGGTAGAAAAATGGTGTTTAGTAAACACGAATGACGATGCCATCTCTGTAGTGGAGATGAGCTAGTAATTAATATATATTTGAATTTGCAAAATATATTAATGCAAACGCTGTTAACAATTTAAACTAGTAACTATTTAACAAGTAACTATTCAACTAGTGACTATTTAACTAGCAACTATTTAATTAGTAAATATTTAATAAATAACTATTGAACTGGGGACTTTTAACTAGTTAATGTTGAACTAGTTACTATTTAATTAGTAACTATTTTACTAGTTTTTAGTTTGTGCGCAACTATGTTAAAATTTGATTATCTTTTAAGATTGTGACAAATCCTCGAAGATGTGATATTTATTTGTGTTTCTCTTATAGCGGCCCTGTCTTATATGGTAAAGATAATACAGTTTTAAACCTCAAGAATAAGAAAATAAAACAATTTATTCAATCTATTATTATTAAATAGTATCTTCATAATCCATTAAATCATAATGAACGACGTGTGAGAGAAATTACCTTTAAAATAGGCTTTCAGAACATGATCGCAAGATAGTTTTACTTTGTGAGCCTGTATGCAAAATTTAATTCTGGTGTTTCTCTAAAACGTGAAATATATTGGAAACTATATCAATTAATATTCACAATAGGTTGAAACATTATAAGCACGTATGAGGGTCCAATGCGCTAGAGGCGGATGCTTTAACCGCAATGCTAAAGTCATTCACCTTTATCCGCAACGCTAAAGTCATTCACCTTTAACCACAACGCTAAATCCATCCACCTTTAACCGCAACGCTGAAGTCATTCACATTAAACCGCAACGCTAAAGTCATTCACTTTTAACCGCAACGCTAAAGTCATTCATCTTTAACCGCAACGCTAAAGACATTCACCTTTTGATGATTTGCACTCATACGTTTGGACCAGGGGACTCTAGACGGTTAATGGATTGGTAAGTGTCTACCTAGTGTTGTTTTCTTAGTACATCAACCGGAGATATATACAAAGGTACTGAGACGCTCGTAGGGGTAAACCATGCAGGTTCAGGTGTGGAAGGATTCGAAATACGCACTCACATGAAAGTTCGTGTAATTGACTTAATATAATGCGTTGAAATTACTAAACAAAGGAGTTTGGACATTTGAAAGTATCAACGTTGTTATTGTAGGCAGCTCTGTAGCATCTTGTTTTCGTGAATTCGAAACAAACGATTATTTTTTGACATGTTCACAATGTGCTATGTATGCTATACGTTAAATAAGTAATTGCTTGCAGGAAATATTTTCCCAAAGTTTTGCTATGAATTGAACATTGTTTTTCTCAGCCCAATACAATTAATTGACACTTGATACAAAACAGTACATGGGAGCGATATGTGTTTGTGTGTATAAGTGTGTACCAAATAGACACATGACATTAGTGCTCTTGTAATTGTATTCAGCAACTTGGTTTTGAGGACTTATAAATCGCCACACGTTTCTAAAGACTACGATCGCAATAACCTATGCCGCAATTAAAATACTGGACATTTAAACAACATAAATGTTATATATCCTTTACATGTAAGTGGCCACTTAATGGGGACACTTTATTAATCAAAACGCGGATAGTGTGCAAAGACAGACCGTGGTAAAAGGAATTTAAGAAAGTGAACTATGCACTAAAATTATTATTAGAAATATGTAAATAATTGTCAACCCCAATTCTTATTTTCATTAACACCTGTATTTTAGACGCGCTGTTTTCATATATTAAAACACAATTGCACTTTTTACCGTTTCAGCAAACATGTTGTCTATCAGTGATGTATATGCACAGACACAAAACAACATGTTTTCTTTTTTTCTGATAGAAACTGGTAAAATATAATGGTAATGACAACACAGCAGACTCGTTAATCGAAATTGAATGTGCGGAGCCGTAACCTTAAGTATCACAACAACTTAAACGGGAATATCCAAATATTTTACCACGTTAATAAATATATGCACTCATACATCAACAGTTCTCATCATCTATTAAGTAGATATGAACTAAATTATAATTATATCTTGAAGAAATCATTTAGAAAAATATATAGGATCCCGCTAAACAACATTTGTTTTGGATACAGGCCTTCATTTTGAGATACACAACAAAAATACCCAACTGCAACTTTTAAGTCCCTATAGCGATAGGGTGAATGCGTATTGCGCTACTTAATGTGCATTGTCTTCATAACAATTGTATAACAATAACTGATTGTACAGGGCCGAATTGTTTCGGGGACAATTTTGTGTTTTTATAGAATAAATATGTTAATTAACGTTGGTAGAACAAAATACTTTTGGATAATATGATGTCGCATTTCACGTCGCTATGCCCTTTTAAATATGATTTAATTTGTTTTTAATAAAAAAGTGTGTTTGAAAATAACTTCTATATACATATGCATATTTCAAAACATAACCCATTCAATCAGTTCCGGTTAACTTATTGCCGCATGTATCCCATTGTAAGCATAATGCAACAGCTTTCTTGCTCAAACTTAATTTATTCTTTTACCGATTGTTAACCTTATAAACTTTTATTGGGGCATTATGGAAAACTAAATACAAATCAATCGGAACTGCTGATTATCCGGAACTGGTTGACAGTCTGTGGTAAAACTAATTGGTACGAGGTTTCAAAAAGTGACTACCGTTTTATGAGCGCAAAACTGAAAAGCAAACACATTAACATGTTGTGCATGGTACTTCGCGTAAGAGAAGCAAGTTAGACAGCATCGACATTTAAAGAAATTAACTTGTAGCATGCGTCTCAGGATGTATTTATTGGGGTCGGTAATTCTGCTGGCCTATGGCGGACAGTGAGAGTCATATTGGAAAAGGTTTATGTCCTGTTATCTGCTATATTAGACACACTAATGTTGGAGCAGAATATATGCGGAATATTACGCTAGGCAATTGTTCCAAGAGTTTGTATCACTCGAGTGGCTTGTGTGATGACGTATCACATAAGAGGCGGAGCCTCGAGTGTGATGCGAAATAGCACAAGCCACGAGAGTGATACACACTCTTGGAACGATTGACTAGCGTAATATTCCTTTTATTATATACAAAAACTAATCAAAACAGTTAACAATTGTTTTTTTTACTAAACAAAACTGACAAAACAATGACTAAAAGTTCGGTACGCCATAGTTTATTTAAGACGCGTATGAATACAGTTTATGTAAATTAACGTGTAAACATTCGAACCGGGAAAACACAGGTTTACGAAACGCTTACCTTAATGCCATCGTTAATCAATTGTTTATAACAATTAAGTCGACAACTTGAAATTTTAATTCGATGTTTATAACAAAAACGTTGAAACGATATGCACTCCCACTTCTTTCTTCCATGTCTTTATCGAAACTTAGTTTAAACCACACTATTTTATTGTATTCCTATCAAAAATACATTATGCATGGTAAACAAACACTCTTAAATACGTTTAGAATTCGTTCTATGTTTTTAACAAATAGTTTACTGTTAAAAAACACCACGTCCGACATGTCCTTAAATTCCACAGAGTTTAGATAAAACCATTGTGTTTAGTCACAGAAATGACGTCACACGATGTACTACGTAATATATTTCGTAATATAAAATATTTATATTTTCGGTGCGCGTAATGTGACGTCATTAAATGGGTCGAAGTAGTCCAGCTAGTATGGTAATACGGAATTGGAAATAGCGAGTAGCGTAATACGAGATTTTTTATTTCAACGATTGATACAATCTGTATTTTGTAAAAAGCATTAAACAGGTATATAATAAAATAAAAAAGGAGCAAGATACTATGAGAAAAGATATGAAGGATCTCATGACATCGATGACCGCAACGAATAAGCAGCTCAGTGATGTTCCTTCTTTTAATCTGAAGCTGATATCTGTCCAGTATATACTCGATGATATTGACAGTCACGTGAAAGACTTTGCGGCGGAAGTAGGGCGACGCACGCATCTGCTTACACGCAGCAACCAAGTCACGATTGAATTCTGTCCAGAAGATTCAGGAGGGCGTACAGTCCAATATTAACCTTTTGATGGGTGTTTCTGGTGACTTTTTCGACATGAATGATGCAGCCAACAAAATGCAAGCCCAAATAGCCACCGTGAAACGGAAAGTAGTAGCTACGCAGAACAACACTCAAACTCTGCAGTCACGGGCTCTTAGTCTCGAGAGCACGCAAGCGGATCTTAATTTAAAGACAGTTGATATTTAATCACACGTCGAAACAACACAAGGATAAATCGTTGGATGGATTGACACTCTGCACTCTAGAAAATACGCAGTCAGACATGAAAGGAGCAGAAAACAACACACAAGCTCTAATAGCTACCGTGGAACAGACAGTAGCAGCTACGCAAAGCAACACCCACTCTACAGTAACGATTTTAAAGTATGGAGGGAACACAAGGTGTTCTTAAAAAAAAACAAGGGCTTTCAAATCACAAGTCGATGCAACAGGAATACAGACGTATTGAAACTCTGAAGAAGACGCAATCAGACATGAAAGGAGACGCGATCAAAATACACGCTCAAAAGGATACCTTGGAACAGAAAGTAGCAGCTATGCAGAGCAACACTTACAATCTCCAGTCACGGGTTCAAAGCATGGAGGGGACGCAATCGGATATTATTTCAAAAACAAGGACAATCGAAACACAATTCGATGAGACACTACTACAGATAGTTGGACGGATTGAAACTCTGGAAAAGACACAGTCAGACATGAACGTATCAGCAAATAAAACACAAGCTTAAATAGCTACCGTGGAACAGAAAGTAGCAGCTACGCAGAGCAACACTCACAATCTCCAGTATCGGTTTCAAAGCCAGGAGGGAACGCAAACGGATTTCAAATCAAAACCAATAACCACCGAATCACACGTCGATACGGCATGAGGACAGATACCCCTGCTCCAACAAAACAAAGGTACGTGTGGAGTTTCATAAATATCTTTATAAAATTCGTACCTGAACGTCGGATCTAAATATTTGTTTATCCACTAGGTTTTCAAACGTCAATATTATATGAAAATAAGATATATAGATACGTGTCCCAAATAACAATAAATATCTTGAATAAAAGTTCATTTAATTGTGTTCAATAAAAATTGTAATGTGCAAAACATGAATGCCGTAGACATAATCATCAGTTATAATGTGCTGAACTGTGAATGAAAATATACCTTGCTTCAGGTACAAGTTTCGGTGTCTCGACCAAGCTTCAAACAGATAACACATATAACAAAGAAACTATCATCAAATTCGATCACGTTTACTACAACAAAGGAGGCCCCTACAGCCCAATGACCGGCATCGTCAATGTACATGTTAGTGGAGTATACATCATCATGTTAAACGTTCAAATATATGTTGATTCAAGCGACACGAATCGAATGGCACATGTTGTACTGTGTGTGAATGGTAATACAAAAGCAGAATCTCTAGTAACGGGCTTGGCACCCAATTTGACTGGTGGGAATGCTTCTGTGTTGAAAGTCTTAAACGGGGACATTTTATTATACGTACCGCGAAATTGAGAGAGCAATATTACATTTACATGCACAGAACCATGTGTATATTTAAAGAACATGCTTTCCTACATAACCATAAGTTATATCCCATAGTCATTCCAAATGAATGGACGAAGACATCCTATATGATATTTCATTAAATTGAATATGTACGTGTATGCGGAAATCCGTGGAACCCAATATTGTCTTTGTCGTAGATCTTGGTTTAATAGGCGACACACAGCGAAATATCATTGAATATCATACACCAATTGTATCCGCCTAATTAACATCCCGATAATTTGAGGATATCGTAGATTCGCTATGAAATATATATGGAATGTATGCTAACTTGATATTTCTTTAGCCTTTTTTTTCTTTCCATCAAATTAGTAATTTCAGAAAATGTTTCACATTGGCCAGGTTTAACGTCGCGTTAGAATGGTCGAATTTGTTGAATAAGCCTAACAACATATTGTCGATTCCTCACCTTGTTTGCGTAGTGTATATCTTATCTAACGTAAGGATTCTCTCCATAACACAACACTTAATGTGTTAGTTCTAAATGCAATGCTGTAGTTATTTTCTAAATCTTGACACCACAAGTCGTCGTTTCGTTTTATTTTGACGCCCCAGGCAGTGGTTTCTTTTTAGGAAGTGCGCTCAAAAGTACCTCTTTTCTTTCTCAAGCCATTGCTTCCGCAGGGTGGCGTCAAGGGCGATTTATTCTATGGGATGCGGCTCTCTCGGTTTTTCTTCGTCATCGGACATCTTACTGATGTTGCGTCCGACACACATAAGGATGTCGACGGCCATGTTGCGATCAGCCCTAGAACGGCCAGTACAAAAGACCAACTGAGAGAGTAATCGAGTCGCTTGATGGTCACAGCAACATGGCTATGCCAATAGCGGCAAGGCATCCTGCAAGAAAATAAAGTAAGTGTATAAGACCATGAATAGAAATACAGAGAAGGGTTCAGGAAAGACAATTGTTTAGAAGTACTTAATCACTGGATTATATTGCTATGCAATTGAATAACAAAAACCATGAAATATGTAATAAGTTGTCATTAAAAGGGTTATACAGATTAAATTATGTGAAGCACCGCCTGTTTGTTCGAGTTTGTTGATGGTTCATGTCAACATCATGCAATACAACTAGGAGTCCCAATAAACATAAAGCCAGTATTGATCAATAGCCCCCGGCTGTAGTGAACTTGAAATATTAAGCAAAATAAACTTCAACATCTGTTTGACCAAAGAGGCATTTTTATTGAAAGTGTTTTTGAGAATAACACTAAAAGTTGTATGTCATAATAGCACTTATTTGTGTTTCGAGCTTTGAGGAAAAAACGTGTTTGAGCTCTTTTGATGTATCATTTATTACTTGGAGAACGTGATTTTATAAAAAATGACTATCGGGCAAATTAATTTTATTTTATACAAAATGTCAATCATCTAGCTTTGCTAGTTTCCTATATGCATAGTATATTTTAGTTGAAGTTGAAGAAGGTGTGTAGTTTTTTAATAATCACGATAAAAAACACACACGGACAACTTCATAGCATCCTGTCATTAGGAAGGATGCCTGCAATATGACATTATCTGCTTTGATTAGTGCAGAATAAATAACTTCTATATGACGATTTTATGTCTATAGACAGACATCCAGATGGGAATATTGACATATACACGGACAACATCAATTTGGAGAACAATATACTCCCTTTTTTCGTGGTTTCGTAATGGGATAAGTTATACACATGCCATGTTTAACGTCTGGTTATGTCCATTGATTAATATAGGTACATGTATATAAGCTATATGATATAAGATATAAGCTAAAACCTACTGAAAAAACACTAAAGTAACGTTACGTTAATGTATCAGACGCATATGCAGCTTTCTAGTATAAATTATATTTTACCTGTCACGTTCGAAGTTATGATTGCGCCAATAGCGAGGCGTTTCTCTTCGTAGAGGCCGCACAAGAAGAAGATGGAGAGAACCGTAAAGAAATAGAAGCAGATCAGCGCGAACACATTCAGAACAGCGCTGGCAATAATGATACCTTTCTCTAGATGATAAACAAATACATGGATTTGATTGAGAAACAATCGTTAGAGTGTGTGTTTCAAATATCTTAATTTGATAAGGTTAATGTTAATGTGAATATGTGAAGATATAATTTATTTAAATATACATTATACAGCTTAGTATCCGGTTTAAAACAAAGATGAATCTTACTGTGCGATATATGTGTTCAAACGCGGCATGAAACAATTAAACAAAACACCAAACATCGTGCACATATAAATAAACTGGTTTACTTAAAGCGATATATTTGCATACTACGCAAAAAAAGATAGGCGACTATTTACTTTTGTAAAGTATAGGGTTCATGTGGTGCACAATGGCTATTTGAGCATTATTGAACCATGCAATTATTATAAATCATAGCTTCGTTAGCGTATCTGACGAATAGTGGGGTTTAAATCAGTGGTCATGAGAGCATTTGTGAAGCAATAAAATAGGTGGAAGGCTTTTAATTATATATTAAGTTTCGCTACCGTATGAATCACCGTTGAAATTGTAATGGGTATCTAAGCAGGTGTCATTGATCGTCGGACACGCAGTTAACAGACCGGCGTGCGTGGAAAAGCCGGCGTCCGCCTTCGTGGCCCAGTGATGTGACGCCACAGCCGTGGTATAGAGAAGGAGGGCAACGAGGTTCACCAATGTTGCAACCACGCTCCAGTGCATCTTGTGTTGACATTGCACATGTTGTCCTCAACTCAATATGTTACCTAGAATGGCATAACGAGTGTATAACAATATTTGTGATCCTAATTTTCACAACGTTTAGGAACTCCCAAACCCTTACTCTAAACCTAACCATAACCAATAAATCATTTCCCCTAATCCTTACTATAACACTTATTCTTATGCCTAACCCCCACCCTTACTCCAACTTCTAACCCTAACCCTTTTGAGCTGAGTTCGCATCATTAGGTTTAAACAGGTATATTTATAACACTTACATTGTACAACAAATTATTTGATTTAATATCAGTAAGTTATTTTAAAAATATGTTTGCACGGATGCTTCCTAAAAATCTAGATTATTATTTAGCAAGTTTAGTTATCAATCGAAAACTGAATAGCATTGTTACGTTGAGTCGTCTTTTGTAAGGTCATATCTGTGAATGTTTAATAAATTCGGATCTTGAAATATTGTCCGTTCGACAGAAGTATTAACTATTGAGTACAAGACGTTTCCATTAAAAGAGGAATACATTGATTTACTGTATTTTAATCATTACTTGGAGTAAATTGACATCGGTCATATATTATACACACGTGGATAAAAACTATGTAGTTGTTAAGACATTTTGCATTCATTATTTTATTTTAAATGACTTTTTTCGAAATTAATTAAGGGCAGACTTCTGTACGGCTTCATTTTTATATGTACGTTTGCTGTTTTGTATTGTGCTGTTTCGTATTGTTTTGGCAGTTGATCATTGTATATAAGTAGAATGCAATACTGATCCAGCAGCTGGAGTTTCACCTCTTTATATTGAATAAAGTGTTAAATGCTGCAAGTGGTTACTTGTGAGAAGAATTGCAATCTTTACTAGACATATCAAACAAATGATAAATAAGTTGATTTCGTTTGTTTTTAAATATTCACACGTTGTCATTCGACATCGGTCAAATAGTATACTCACTTGAATAAATAAATATAGTTTTTAATCGGATGTAAACAAATGATGCATTTACTATGTTAGTATTTAATGATACGTTCGAAATTAATAAGGGCAACATATAATGCAGATAATTCTTTTTAGCTTCAACTTCGTTTAAAATGCTGCTAGAGAATTGCATCAAAATGCTGTCATAATAATATGGGAAGCAGAATGAGCTTAAAGTGATATAATGTTTTTTATTGTTGAATTGAGCTGAAAATAATTAACAGGTCAAGAGAGTTATTTAAAATGTGGCAACTTACCAATTTTCTGCAACTTACCATGCTACCAGTTGTTTTTTAAACAATATATTATTTTCGATATTTTACATTACTGTACAGTCCTCTAAGCCGAGCGAAACTGTCTTCTTATTAAGATCGGAGTGTGTGTGTGTCGTACATCGAATCAGTTATGTCGTCAGTTGTAAAAACGAAAGTAAGGTTGATATTCAAATGCATTATTTTTCTCTTTCAGTGATATTATTTTCGTATGTTAATGCTGCATTAACAAATATAAGTGTATATCAAGTGAAAACACCAAAAATAAACAACGTTTGCGATAGACACATATAAACATAGCATTTACTGCTAGATGCGAATATTATCCCTTTAAATAAACAACGTTCAATTCAAACACCACACGTGATAAGGGTCATGCTAGTATTTAACCAATGATCGTAACATAGTTTAAGGATAGTATAATTATGAAGAAACACATTAAGATCTAGTTAACACAAATACTAAAAAACGGTACATCCTTGCATTCATGCAGCTAACCACAGCATATTATACAGTTTAACTATGCGGTATAAACTCATTACTATTTACAGTCATTTAACGTAAAATAAAACCTTACCTGTTAATACAACAAAGCTAAATCCTCCGTGTTTAATGTTTCAAACCATTAACCATTTCATTTAATGTATTGATTACATTTCGGTGGAAGAGTACCTCGGTATATTGATCAATTCTAAAATTAGTGTCTACTTCAATGTATATGAGGTCATAAATAAACAATGCGCGCAATCTAATAAAGTTGTTGATTTAAAGATCGTTTGTCGAAAATTGAGTTCCTACTCTAACAATCGGTATAGTCATTCATAAACTGTTGAATCGAAATAATTTGTTTAAAAGGAAAACTCTAAATGATACTAATTAACAAATCACTATCATTGGATTGTGTGTAAAATAACCACTGTAAACCATTTAAAATCGTTTTCACGAAATTCCGTGGTTTAAAAAATCTACTTTTTCGTAGACATGCATATTTGTGGATTACAGATTTACAAAAACTATATATAAATATGCGACATTTAATTCAACGTTTTCACACGGGACTTATGTATTGTTTGTTATAGCGTTTCCCTCAAAAGATGTTTTGTCTGTGATTTTATTTGCTATGCGGCATGAAGTTTGTATTTGTATGATATTTGCTATGCAACAAGAAGTTTGTCTTTGTAGATTGATAATTAAGGTATCCTCAGAAGGCCGTCAACATGAACGCTAGGTAGACAATGTGATCGAGAGGTTTGAAAACATCATAACAGTCAATATTGATCGATTCATTTATTTTTAAGTTCCCATTCAGAATATCAGCAACCGAAGGTTTCATTCATGCAAACTATCGACCATTATAATATGCTCCGCTCCCTGGAAACAAATACACGTGAAGTTTACCTTATGTTGCCCACCATTCCTTTATCGGGTGGGATTTACGATAAATGTATAGGAAAACAAACTCGTAAAGCAAAAAATTTCTTACTTTGAGTGGAGAAAAAAAAACAACTTGTATTATTAGCTCTAACTGTCGTTTCAACTTTGAAGACGATTTTTTTTTAATCTGCTGGTTTCGTTTGAAAACGTCGCCAATTTAGGAATTTAATTAAATATAATACTCGACTCGACAAATGCTTTTTGTGCGACACTTCAATTTATTTAAGAAGAATTCGCATAGAAACACTGTTTGTATGATAAAGAAGATAATTTAAGTGCACTTGTTGAACATATCTACACTAAACATACAGGATCTTCCAACTTCTTTACTAGCGACCGCAAATGGTATTGATCGCAGAGTTTACCGTATTCGTTCACATCAGTGACGAAAGTCTCAAATTTATAGAATGTTTCGTTGAAATGAAGTCTCTTCTTAGCGAAAATCCAGTTAAGACGGACATTAATTTCCCTGATTAGCCTGTGCGGACCGTCCAGGCAAATCTGGGAAGACTATTAACGCACACGCATATACCCCCTTTTTCACATAGCCAGGGCGGCGGCTCAAATGTATGAGTACATTCCATGTTGCATTTGTGTGAATAGCTTTGTCTTCTATCGCAGCTTTATATTTTTCACACCTCATATTTTAACACATTTTTACGAATATGATCTCGTACAGGACATTCGACTTTAGGGTTTGAATGAGGGGTTTAGAAGAACAAAAAAACATGCTGTAAGTGGAGGGAACGACAAAAAAATTGTTTTGATTTCTTATATTAAACCTCACGCGAGCGCTAGCCTTGTGTTTTGTGAATGAAGTATTTTTCTAAGTTGTTCTATGTAAAGGCAAAGTGGTTGTACTTTGTGAGATGTACAGACAAACGTGTTCTACTTAGTGCACGGTTTAATGTATTATAGTTTTTCAAGTGCTACATTAAGACAATATTGCTCTGCATTGCGCTTCGTATAGGATTAATTGTAACTTTGTGCTACTTAAATGCACGTAAGATACGAAACGGCATCATTTAGGCATCGTTCAGGGAAAACTGGGCCCAATGCATGTGCATAAAGTGTCGTCCCAGATTAGCCTGTGCAGTCCGCACAGCTAATCAGTAACGAAATTTTCCGTTTTCATAGGATTTTACGTTTAAGTGAAGTATTTTCAAAACGGTAATTCAGTTGAGGCGAATAGTTTCGTCACTGATTAGACTGTGCGGACTGCACAGGCTGATCTGGGATGACACTTTGCCCGCATGCATTAAGTCCAGTTTATCCAGAGCGCCTCGCAGCTTGGTGGCAATACTGCTTTACGTACGTGGACTCAACCTTATAATATACAACGTTCGAGACACGTTGTGCAACGTAGTTATATACACAAATATATGGGAAAATAAAAACTGAAGTGAACCTTCAATAACCGACATTGTTTAAATGATAACTGAAATTGGATATTTTAAGGAACAACAATAATGATACCAAAAACACAATTGGAAGGGGAGTGGGGGGAGGGGTAAAGGCATCACCATGTTGCCAACTTTACGCCTGTGTACATTGCTTGTCCTGTGAACTACTTCTACATATGAGTCTCGCTCTGGGAAAACGGGGCTTAACGCACGTGCAGTCCTCATATAACATCGCAGGCTTCATATCCATAGGGAGTGACTGTCCGGTTAGTACAAGCACGGCGGTTAGTACACGCGCTTCTGTCCGAGGGATTCAATTCAATTTCCCAGATGCTGGTGAGTTTGGTTAGTGATAACCATACCAGACAGGTGGGGATTCCTGCGGGTACTCCGGCTTATCCCCATCAACATTGAACATCTTTCGGTAAAACCATAAAGTTGGGCATTGATTGCAGCTGTCATTCAATAAGCGTTTCAACGCGAGTCTTATAATTTGATGTAAAAGAAGCGCTGGGATTCATTCCGCGTTCAGACATAATTTAGCACACAAGGGTGAGGGGAAGGACCTCCTTAACTTCGAAACACACACACACACATTCAAAGGGAGTACAGGTGTGTGCCATAATGTTAAACCCATTTATGCCGAGCGTCTAGAAAAAAAGGCTTTGGCAAACAGCGTACACCCAGATAAGACGCCGCATTGTGCGGCGTCTCATCAGGTTCTTCACTGTTTGCTTAAAGGAAATTTTGTAAATAAAAATATTCTAAATATAGAAATAAATGTAATAGACATCCCTAATTTTGGAGATTAATTGAGCCAATTTAGAAGTTTGGGATAGTCCACTAGGCATAAATGGGTTAAGTATATCAGCCTAATGATGGCCGACCGGCAAATATCTGAAATTCGTTAACTTTTAATTCGACGAACACTAATGCTATTGAAAATACGCGCATGATTCAGCAGAATACAGTTATTATCGAAATGATTTAAACAGATCTTACTGTCTATACAGAAGCTTTCAACAGGGATATAAAAAAGTGATTGTGACATTCATTAGGATTTTATGTAGTCGTATAAGAGCGTGTAAAACGCTTCAAATATTAAAAGTAATAAATAGACTTCCATTAACAGTGATTTACAATTTCCCACTGTTATGAACCTGATCGAAAAAAACAGTTTATACCGGAAGTTAATTTTGTTGTTTCTCCGTCGCGATTGTAGGCGTTTTTTAAGTCTGAACTGACCACGCCAAGAACTGCGTGTTGCGGAAAACATATGTAGACAGAAATAAAATAGTAGTTTAATCATTCAAGCAAGCAAGCAGGCAATCGGTTAGTCAGTCCGTCGGTCAGTCAGTCCGTCGGTCGGTCCTCCAGTCAATAAATGTTTTCATACATTTAAAGAAATAGCTTCATATGTTACTGTAGTCTGAAGAAAAGCACACCATATGCGTGAATGATTTTGCTCGTCTTATATAAAAATGTTTACTCCTGATGAAGAGCTTTGACCAAAACGTTGAGCAAAGTGATATATAAAACATTATGTTTAAATGTTAAGTGGCTACACTCGCTTCGTATTGTGTTACGAATCCGTGTCAACTATGTCCGATATCCAGTTCTTTTGGAACATGCAATTATTTGAAAGAACCCATAACACAAGTGCGTACACTTTCGTAATTTATGACACTTGGTACCTACACATATACTAAAAAACCCTGCCATGCATAACTTTGGCTTGCCGAAGACATGCTTACAATTTACACAAAAAGCTTTTCTTCTGCAATTTACACATAAAGCGAACAGTCTGAACTGCATCAAATTAATACCCAATGGTGCACATATTAGTACAACCATAATGGTATATCTAAATTTAAGATATATCGTTATTGTATCGCGATATAATTCTGCGGTGTATTCGATGTCTTTAAAGGACTTGTCTATTGAGTGTTCCAATGGTCAATCGTAGCGATTATTATATGCCTGAATATATTAAAATAAGATAGTAATTAATTGTACCCGATGACCCATCTAGAATTGAGTATTACACTAGTGTATCTGCTGACTATTTCTATACCAGATACGCCAGTAAAGTCTTCGACTATGGCCATGTTGAGCCACTATTCTTTCAATGGCGAACTTGGCGGAGTATTGCGAGAAATAATTATTTATATTTGTCTTAATTAAGGGCAGATAATACAAATCCTAAAATTAAAAGCTGATTTAAATGTAGAGAGAAACAAATGTATGTACCAAACGTCACTGGAGTAAACGTCATAAAATAATAATACCACAATCATTTATTAAGCCAATGCCTGAATGAAGCACGGCCAAACTTTTAGGTTAAATAATGAATTACGAAGTTCTGTTTATTTTTATCCTCGTTAAATGTAAGTGAAATCATCTGTCGTTTCATGTAACCCATGCAGTCCGCACAGTCTTATCAGGGACGACACTTTCCACCTAGACAGTCGTTTGGGAGGACTTTATTCAAACAACAATGCCATACCAGCGGAAAATCGGGCTTAATTCATGTGCATTAAATATCGTCACAGATAAGCTTGTGCAGTCTGTACAGGCTTATCATAGACCACACTTCCTGGCTTTATGGTAATGTTCGTTTAAAGGAAGTATCTGCTAGCGAAAATATATCTTGTTCCGGCGGACAATATCGTCCCTGAATAGCCTTTGTGGATTGCACATGCTATTCTGGGACGGCAATGTTCGCTCATGCATTAAGCCCCGTTTTTCCAGAGCGCAGTTATATAGTTTAGCCTTCATTTCAGCTGTGTCCGACATTTAGGTACACAATGAATAGTATTGCAGACGATCAAACCAATACCATAACACATACAGAGACTGATTTAAAGGGGCCTTTTCACGTTTTGGTAAATTGACAAAATTTTAAAAAATGTTTCAGATTCGCAAATGTTCGTCGTAGTTATGATATTTGTTATGAAACAGTAATACTGAACATTTACCATGCTCTAAAATGTCCATTATGTGCATCTTTTGACTATATAAAACCCAGAAAAGTATAAGCGTTGCAACGCGAAACGATTGAATAATTTGGAGAGTTCTGTTGTGATACTACGAGGATTGCTTATATATAGTATAGAATACATCATAGGCACAGATGGCCGAGTAGTCTAAATGGCCACCTCAAAGGTGTCAGTGGTTCGAGCCCCGTTCAGGTTTTTTTCTCTTTCTTTTATGTTATTCTGGGTTATTTACTGGAGATTTTTATATCTAATGTTTACATGTATCAATATAAAGCATTTAATGACAAACTTAAATTGATTCCAAAATCTGTGAAAAAGCCCCTTTAAAGCTTTTGAAAACAGCAAAATGAAAACAGAAGACCGTATGCCTGCACATTAGCATGTTATGTTAGTCGATCGACCTTTTATTTCCATTATTTCCTTTGTATAGAATGTTGGTTTTGATACCGTTAAATTAATGATTTTTATTTAATTTTGATTCCGTCTTTATGTCCACACATTTCGCATTTAAATCATGCCTCCTCCATCTGGATAATGTAGGGTCTGTTTCGAACCATTTACGAGCCTCGTTATGGCAATACTGACCTTAATGCATATGCGTTAAGTGTCGTCCCTTATAAGAGTGTGCTAATCCGGGACGACACTTTCCGCTTGTATGGAAGCTTTCGTTTAAAGGAGGTCTCTTATAAACGAAAATCCACTCAAGGCGGAAATCGGACTGCACAGGCTAATTGGGGACCGCACTTTACGGATATGCATTAAGCCCGAAATTCCCACAACGAGTCATATGTTATCTATGGAAAAAAAAATGGCGATTCCCTTAAAAATATTTATCTGTGCGGATTTTTGCTATGCTACCAGATGTATGTGTTTGTAGATTGCTTACCTAATCTAATAGTTATAACATTATAACAACATACTAGCATGATTTATAAACACAAGGTGATCTGGGATTGGCTTGACAGATCAGCACATTAGTCAAGACTCAGCGATAACCTGTTAATAAACTCTGACATACAACTCGGGATTAGCCTGAAAGGTAATTTTTATTGACGCCCTTTTCTCACATGACATTCCATATAACCGGTATACCATGTCATAGAAAAAGAACAGTTTAAAGATAGAAACACAGAGACGCTGAATTTTGTGAAAGCTATTGTATCCACAATAGTTTATATTGAAATAAATAGTGATCATTTAGCATTTATGTTTATGATTCAACGATGATAATGCAAATACGAGATACTGTAAACGTATAGAAATTCGTCGGTATAAAATTTTGTGGTTTAATAAAAAACAACTTATTCGTTGACACGTAATTTCGTGGATTGCAAATAAAAAAAACTACTAATTCGTTTATACGTAATTAAGTAAATTTCAAATGTTCGGGGAAGACTGACCGTCATAATAATTAAACTTTTACTAAAACAACCAGAGTAATAACGAAGCATAATCAGCTAATCTGTGTTGACAGCAAGACTTGAGGTTAATGTGCACTGAAGCATGAAGGTATAACCGATAATTGCCGAAAAGAGCGATAAAGTGGCGCACTTGAGTCCCCGCTCGCTAATTGTCATCAATGTTGTTTTGACAATATTTGCACTTTTCAGCGCAGTTGGTCCCCTTGTTGTAACAAATGAGTAATAAGGTCCTCAAAATACACGTGTGTAAACCGTTATGTGTCTTATAACTGTAATTGGCACTAATTCATACGTGATAAATCTGCAAACTGTTAATTTGACGACGTCACGTAAAAGAGAACAATAGTTAATGTACAGTTTAAATACCGTGCTTGATTAAAAAAGTATTATTACCCAAACACTTATCAAGAAAACAACATATTGTATTAACTAGCATATCTCAATCAATAATGTCTCTTTCAAAATGTTTTCGGATTAAAAAAGTATAAATAATCGTTGGTACTTGAATTTGTGGTTCAGCGGACCAACGAAACCCACGAAAATTCGTACCACACGAAATTTAATGGTTTTACAGTAAATAGAAAAGATTTGTGAATCATGTTGGGGAAATACAGTTTTAATCGAATACTAGTATATTGTAAATTGATATTAAAAATTCTTATTGGGTATTGTTGTCATGATAGAGCACAATAAAGTCTCATTAGCCATCACGCACTGGCCTATTATCTTCGGCGATAACCTAGGCAGCCGTGGTAAACTGGACCTACCCGGTATGTTGAAAATTAGAATTGTCCCCTGACACGTCCTAGGAAAAGGTCCACACACGTGAAGAGGCAGACGGCCTATTAGTGTACAATAAAATACACATTATCAATGTTACGAATGTCATTTGCAACTACTAGAAACGTTCTTCTACTACTTCTTTTAAATATCCGGCAATATGTTAGTGTTTTTCTTCTAAAGAATCGACCGTTCCTTTAAATTGTGTTGACCATGACAACACGCTTTTTGTTGTTATTTTTTATAAACGTATGGTTTAAATAAAATAAGGTTCAATTGATTATTTACTCGAATTGGATGATATCAATATTTTAGTTCTTTTAGCAAGTGAATATCTGCGGGAATGACATACTTAGTTCGCGTTCTGTGAAACCTGTGCTTTATGCATTTGCATGAAGTGTTGTATCGCATTGGCCTTTGTTGTCCGCATGTGGTTTGTTTCTCACCAGATAGGTTAATTTTAATGTTATTAAACAATATAAATAATGTAATTAAATGTTAACTTGGTCACTATTTTTCCACAAATAAAACTCTTGGCTACAGAATATTCTCAATGGAAACTTGAAATGAATCGACGACAGGCATGTAATATGAACTCATGACGTTATTAAACTACACGAATATAGCATTGATAAGTCTTTTACAGGAGACGACCCATTGTTTGTTAAAAAAAACATGGAATATTTTAAAATAAGCCAATATAATAAAAAAAACATAAGTAATATTTAGTTTTATAAAATTGCTACGCAATACCTCAGATACATAAGTTTATAGTAGGTAATTTAGATACCTGTATATGCATTCTTAATATATGCAATAATGCCGAATCCATGTTCACAAATTGTAAAATCTGTGATCATGTCTGCTCAACTGAAGGTAACATTATCTCACCAATGTTTTTATCATTATAGAAGATTTAATAAAATTGCCAAATACGTTTGTTTGGTTTGTGGTTTTTAAGCAGAGCTATTTATTGTGAAAATAGCGACATTAACAATAGCGTCATTAAATTCAAACATATTGTATTGTGAACAAACATATAAACCCATTAAAACATTTAAAATGTTTACTTGCAATTAATAAATTCGTTTTGCATGACCACTTTTTTTTGAAACACTAATGCCGACCTTTTCGAAACCGGTTTATACCGACAATAGAGCCGTTTGTTTCAAAGTATCAAATCTGGGGCTGTTTTAAACTAATTTCTTATAGCATTGCGCTTTAGTATAAATATTTACATTTAATTATTATTTTGCGTATATAGAATGCAAACAATAAAGCGTTCAATGTTCCATTGAACTTTGAGAGAGAAGGTAAACAAAGATTGCATCAAGATGCGTGTTTATGTATCAATATAAGCATTCAGCTACAGTGTACGCACTTAAGGCCGGTTATGTTAAATGCTTCCTCAGACATTACCGAGCCCGTTTTAAGGGTAGGACTAGTACTAAGTGTCCTTTTGAAAAGATCATGTCAACCGAGATATATGGGGCCGTGCTCTGTGAAACGAGGGGTTAACAGTGTACGCACTTAAGGCCGGTTATGTTCAATGCTTCCTCAGACATTACCGAGCCCGTTTTCAGGGTAGGACTAGTACTAAGTGTCCTTTTGAAAAGGTCATGTCAACCGAAAAATATATGGGCCGTGCTCTGTGAAACGAGGCGTTAAACAGTGTTACGCACTTAGGCCGGTTATGTTAAATGCTTCCATCAGACATTACCGAGCCTGTTTTCAAGGTAGGACTAGTACTAAGTGGTCCTTTTGAAAAGATCATGTCAACCGAATATATATGGGCCGTGTTCCGTGAAAAAAGGGTATAAACAGTGAACGCACGTAAGGCCGGTTATGTTAACTGCTTTCTCAGACAGTACCGAGCCCGTTTTTAGGGTAGGACTAGTAACTATTTTCCTTTTGAAAAGATCATGTCAGCCAAATATATATGGGCCGTGCTCTGTGAAACGAGGGGTTAAACAGTGAACGCACTTAAGGCCGGTTATGTTTAATGATTCCTCAGTAATTACCGAGCCCGTTTTCAGGGTAGGCCTAGTACTAAGTGTCCTTTTGAAAAGATCATGTCAACCGAATATATATGGGCCGTGCTCTGTGAAAAGAGGGTTAATGCATGTGCGTATATTGTCGTCCCTGAATAAGCCTGTGCAATCCGACACTTCGCTTTTGTGAAACTTTTCGTCTACAGAGAGTCTATTCTGGAGCGAAAGTCCAGTATAGACGGAAAGTGTAGTCCCTGATTAGCCTGTGTGCAGTCCGACACTTTCCGCTTTAATGATACTTTGGGGACCATAAAGTGCTCATTAGGTTTTCAAGAGAGCTATATACTAACACGGAAGGCTGCAATTTTAGAATATAAATTCATTTTGATGGAGCATTGCATATTTTACATGTCTTCGCCGTTAAAATATGCTTAAACATGCGTTTCCGCGATGTAAGTTATATATAAATTAGTTATACTGTTTCACTGAAATAGTATCGGAACATGAACTCGAATATAAAATATACTCAGTCATAAAAGAGGCCACAGACCTATAAAGGCTCGGACGTTTATTACTTGAAAATAATTTAAATATATCCACTTTTATGGGATTTATCGTTTGAAGAAAGTATCTTTTAAACAAAAATCCACATTACGCAGATAGTGTCGTTCCAGATGAGAATATGCGGACTACCGCAATACGCACGTGCATTAGCCCCCTTTTCAAAGAGCGACGGCTCCATGTTTTATAGCGAAGAAAATAGTGGGCACATTTCAGAATACCAACATTATGAAATAAAAGTCTTTAACCGCAATATACTAAAATTAAGGCTAAATGTAGGGTATTTAAATCAATGGCTTGACTCGGAATAAACTTAAAACAACATATTCAACCTTGAATAAATTTAGTGTGTGCGGAAAGCCCCATTTTCCCAGAGCGAGGCTCATATTTATTTTAATATTTGCAATCGGAATACCTCCGGCTGATGTAAGATTTTATTAATAGCAAACGAAATACGATCATTGTTTTCGCCCACGAGTTGAACGATTGAAAATTGAAGATCGTTGATTATTCGCCAGAGTTCTGTCATGTAACACACAAATAGTGTGGGCTACCCAGAAATAATGAACATTGTTCTGTGAAAACTGAGCTTAATGCATGTGCTTAAAGTGTCATCCCAGATTAGCCTGTGCAGTCCGCACAGGCTAATCATGGACGACACTTTCCGACCTAAACTTAATTTTCGGTAAGTTTCTTGAATCTGAAAATACCATAAAAGTAGACTGTTTCGTCACTGATTAGCCCGTGCGGACTGCACAGGCTAGTTTTCTCAGAACACGGCTAAAATGTATTTGTTGCTGAGAGGGCCTCACATTTCAGAACTGAAATAAACTAAGAGACTGATGTATTGGCTTTACTTATTATTAGAGGAAAGATATATACCACTCACGATTGAATTAATACTGGACATATTTCCATGTTTATTTGTTAATAATTTATCATTTCAAGTTGTTAGGACAAGATGATTGTCGCGTTTCATTTGAGCCTCGCTTTGGAAAACGGGGGCGTAATGCATGTGCGTAAAGTATAGTCCTCCATTTTAGCCTGCTCAGTCTACACAGGCTATCAGGTACGACACTTTCCGCCGTAACTTGGTTTTCACAAAATCTAATTACTAGTTTGCTTTATGGTTTACTTATAGTTCGTCATTACGCTTACATTTTAATTAAATTATAGTTTTCTTTCGATAACGGAAACATGTGAACGTATATAATATATTAATATGTATTCATTATTTAATTATGCTTTACGAAATTGTTTTATTTGAGCCACTTTCTGTACACAGTGGGCTGAATGCATTCATTTAGCCCAGTTTTCCCAAAACGAGCCTCATGTATCGCACTGCAGAGCGTGAAGGCAATCTGCTCTGCATTCTATAACGTGTACCACTCCGTACACGTATGTTGTGGTATAACGTAGTAGTTATCAGATACGTCATGTTACGGCCACGATTTGCAACGTTGAAAAAAATCACGTCCATTGTAGTATAAAAAGGTATCCGACATTTGCAGTGGGCATTGAACAAACACAAATGCAATGTCACTTCTTAATACCGAACCCCACAGTGTATTTATAGGGCGAATTATACGAGTCTCAAGTGAAGTGTTACGTCTCAGTCTGACATTGTTTGCAATGAAGCGTATGACACTTGATAAATAACGAAACACTGGATAATATTTTAATTGCGTCTTTTCTTCATTGATTGTGAAAGCTGAATTGAATCTTTCAATAACCTGTACTGTTCAAAGGAAAAAATACAATTTACCTAAAAACAACTCTAATGATACCTACCACTCCATATGAAGGGGTACAAAGAAGTCATCTTGTTACCTACTGTAAGTCTGTAAGCATT